>NC_047092.1:144419982-144712482 GCF_902459505.1 Geotrypetes seraphini | reverse complement strand
ACAAGTAGTCAATAGTATTAAGATCCTAGGAGTTATATTTGACAGCAAATTAACCTTTCATGAGCATATAGGCAGTATTGTCAAATCTTCATTCTATAGACTCCGCCAAATTCGTTCCTTGTCGCAATATCTTTGTTCTAAATCATTAAATATTCTTATACATTCATTAATAATTTCCAAATTGGATTATTGCAATGCACTTTTTAAGGGAATTGCACAAAATGAAATAAGACGGTTACAAATAATACAAAATACTGCCATTAAATTAATAACAAAAAAAAAAAAATTTGATCACGTAACGCCGCTTCTTAAGAACGCCCACTGGCTTCCAGTAACCCATAGAATAACATATAAAATATGTCTATTGACTTTTAAAGCAATGTTGTTTAAAACTCCTGCTTTTATCTATAAAACCCTGATTCCCTAGTCCACAAATAGAGTTTTGCGATCTAACGAACAGCATTTACTGTCAATTCCATCTCTTAAAATTATAAATACTAGAAGACAATTCATCTTTTCTGTTACTGCTCCACAAATGTGGAACTCCTTGCCAATCTTCCTAAGAAAAGAGCACGATATCGATAAATTTAAGATTAATTTAAAGACGTTCCTTTTCAAAGACGCTTTTGATTAATAACTTATAATCTGGAACACAATGATTCAATATTTAAAGAAAATAAATTCCTACCTTATGTTTTTACCCAACCTCCTTTTAATTATATTTTGTAGTTCTTATCCCTTTTTTTCCCTAAATTCATGTCATGTCATGTTTTTTTTGTCTCTTTTACATTTATTTTTACTATTATGTATAATTAATGTTTTAATTTTTGTTTTTAAGATTGTAATATTAACTAATTCTATTTATATATATGTATGTTCATCGCTTTGAAAAATGACAAAGCGATTAATCAAAAAATTTTAATAAACTTGAAACTTGAAAGAGTGTTGCTCTTCAGAGGCATATGAAGAAAGGCTGAGCATGTTCAGAAGGAGCTGCAGTGTGCAATTGCTAAGGCTGCTGTTTGTTTTGCTGCTTTTGCGGCAGTAGCCGAGATGTAAAAGTATATCGCTTTTGATATGAATAGGAAGTAGACTTGTGCTACTCAAAGCATTCCCAATCCTTTCATGTTGTGGTCACCACAATGGTACAAGAGACTGTTAGCTATACTAGGTGTCTCATATTCCCCAATATTGCAGAAAGTCTCGATGACCTCTCAAAAGCATGATAGGATGACCATGCTATATATTTGCCAGTAAATGAATATTCTAGAAGGTGCTCTGAAGGAATGTACTGCTCAGGACCAGGTCATTTCCTCATAAGTTGCTTTAGATAAATGGGCACAAAGTAAAAGAAAGGATTCTGGTTGCCAGCACAGAATTTTGATAAAGGCGACGTCCAAATTTGTCTCAAGTACAGCCTTAATATCCTAAAGTTGCTGAGGTTTAAAACTCATGTACTGGAATATTTGTTAAGGGTTGAGTCCAGAAGTAATGAGTGATGTGGACCATGGAGAAAACTGAGTCCAGTGTTCTTGGAGCAATCATGATACTTAAAGGTGTGCCCCAATTTGTTGAGACATTGAACACCACAGGTTCTTGATTTCAAATAAAGGCATTGAGCACCACAGGTTGCCTTCTCTGTTTTCTTTTGTTCTACTGGAATGAGGTAAAATCTCCTGTTTGGGTGTATTGTCTCAGTAAGCCTGCCATATAACGTCAACCTGAGAAGCTCTTTGGGAGACTCATCATAGCCCAAGCATGTATGAACTGAGCGTTAAGTTCAGTGTCAGCTTCCAAATTAACAGGCAGGGCTGTGCCCAGCTGCCAAATATATCCAAGAAAGGAAAGATCCACTAAAGATGGTGATCTCCCGAAAGGCAGTTCCTCTAACAGTTCAAAGGGAATGCCCATAAGATTCAGGCTTATATAAAATAAATGCATCGTTCGAGTCCCATTGGAAATTTGAATTATAGAGAAGTTTGTGTTTCAAAAAAAAAAAAAAAAACAACTTACAATGTCCTCGGTACCGATCCCATGAAGAGGATGATGAGGATCTATGAATATTTCTTGTTCGGTCAGATGCATAAGATCGACACGATTAGAAAGGATGATACCTCGGCTTGGAACGTCTTGTTGAAGAAGAGAGTTGATGCTTTGAAGCAGCGGATCGAATGTTCGATGGAGAAGGTCAATCTCAGAGAAGATCCAATGAGAAGTAGAATGAAAAGCTGACATTGGTACTAGAGAATGACATGGTGGCGGTTTACCCGCGGCCACCGCATTTTAGCCGCGGGTCACCCGCCGAAAACGGGGAAGAAAACTAGCAGTCGCTGCGGCGACGGGGACAAGGCCATTCACCGCCCGCAGGGTGGTAAATGGCCTTGTTCCCCGCAGTGAGGCATGAAGGATCGTGCGGTCCCCGCAGCTCACACCCGCCTGCCCAATCGATTCTAGTGTTTAGCCAGCTCTCTCCCTTCTCCTCACCTCAGTTTGTAGAATTTCTTTTTCGGCGACCCGCACGCTATCAGAGAGCCGCGCACCCGCTGCTGCTCAGTTTCGAATCGATCTTCTGCTCTGACGCAACCGGAAACAGGAAGTTGCAGCAGAGCAGAAGATTGAACACTGAGCAGCCACGCGTGCGCGGCTCTTTGGGAAAGCGTGCAGGTCGCCGAAAAAGAAAACCTATAAACTAAGGTGAGGAGAAGGGAGAGAGCTGGCTAAACACTAGGATCGATTGGGCAGGCAGGTAGTGGCTGCGGGGACCATGCGATCGCTAGTGTTCCCGGCTCAAATTGGAAGGAGGGAGGGAAAGGGAAAAGGATTCTGGGCCAAGGGGATGAAGTCGGAAAGAAAAACCCACAGCAGGAAAGAAAGGGAAGGACTGGCAGGTGAGCCAGATGCTAGAAGCAGGGGGGGGAAGAAAGAGGGAAAAAAGCTAGATGGGGTTGAAAAGAAGAGACACACTGGTATGGAAGAGGAAGATAGGGGAATAGAACAGATATGGGAATAGAACAGACATTGAAGGAGGGTGGAGAGGAACAGCCCCCAAGGGAAATGTGGAAGACAGAGTGGGAAGAAGACAGATGCCAGACTATGCGGGAGCGGAGGGAAGAAGATGGGTGATAGACCAATTGGGGGGGGGGGGTTAAGGGAGAGGCACAGTAACAGCAAATGGAAGACGCAGAGAGAAGACACACAGTGGATGGAAGGAATTCAATGAGAAGATGTGGAAAGCAGAAACCAGACAACAAAGGTAGAAAAAAAAATTATATTTATTTATTTATTTTTTGCTTTAGGATAAAATAGTATATTAGTTGTGTTGATAAAAATTTATAAACAAAGCCCTGCCAGCTGAACATCTCTTTCTCTAGTTCAGCAGCAGGAACTTTGATTTATAAGAAAGGAATAAGCTAAATATTACAGTACTAAGGCTTATATGGATGCAGCGGGGACGGGGACGGGGCGGTGAATGGGATGGCAGTGGCGGTGACGGGGCGGTGAAAGGGATGGCGGTGACGGTGACGGGGCGGTGAAGGGAACGGTGGTGACGGGGCGGTGCAGAGGATGGTGGGCCGGTGACGGGGACAGATTTTTTCCCCGTGTCATTCTCTAATTGGTACCTTGAAGCCTTGTAGCACTATGCTTACGTGAGGTGGTACCGAGGGAGTCAATAACAGCAGCATTTTGTGCAAATTAAGCATTTGTCAAGCTCCCCCAGAAGAACTCATGGCCTGTCTGCAGAAAACATGCACCAGTACGGATTGTTCAACAGGCAGTACCCTCAATGCAGCAGGTTGCCTCAGAGAGAAACAACCTGTAAATGAAGAATGTTAATGTCGCTGTTTGGTCTGCATCAAAAGATTCAATGCCGTTTAGACCTGCGACACCTTAAAAGAATGCACTGGTACTTACGGCTCAACAGTCGGTACCTTCGGTGCAGCAGGGTGTCTCGAAGATGACCTCAATGAGGATGCTTACCATGAGGGAGAGACAACCTGTTATGCTGGGGAGCGTTGGTGTCGATGTTCAGTCTGCATCAAGAGACTCGATGCAGTTGAGACATGCGATGCTAGATAACGGATACTGATAGCTCAACAGCCGGTACCATCGGTGCAGCAGGTCGTCTCAAAATGGATGACCTCAATGAGGATGCATACCATGAGGGAGACAATCTGCGAAGCTGGGGAGCGTTGGTGTCGTCGATGCTGTGGAGATCTATGATGCTTGTTGGGGAGTGGATGCTTCTGAGCTGGCTCCCCTGATGCTGAAAGTTTGAAGTCGATGTTGATGCAGAAGCTTTTGATGTTGACAGTTAAGATGATCTGGCAATGTCTATGGTTGTGCCAAAGAATGCTCCTGCTAAGCTCGACGGGCCTTAAGAGAGCGAGTTTTTAAAGAGTAGAAGTCTCGATGCGGAGTTCAGGGTTTAAACTATGAAACCACTTGTTATGAGGGTCGGTTACAAAAATAGACTGCTGGCACGCACTGCCCTTCTTAAAACCCATCAAAGGTTTTGACATGGACAGAAATTTTCTTGGTGCTAAGAAACTCAATTTTGAAGCATGAAACTCGCCGAGGAAAAAACAACGATTTCTCTTCTTACTTATCTTTAACGAAAGGAAATGAAAACAAATGAAAAAAAGAAGACAATTGCACGAAGTGGGAAGGCAACGCGGAAAACAAAGAAGTGAGGTACCTCAAGCCTCTTCGAGCGGGAAGGCAGCTGCGCATGCGCGGTGCAAGTAGTCACAAAGCTCTAAAAATTTAAAGTGACAGTTCACTTTTCAGACTGTCCGTACCAGGTTCCATGGATGACGTCAACAATATGTGAGAATATGCTCCCAGCTTGTCCTAGAATACACTACATTTATCTGGCATCTATCAATCCCAATGGGTGCCGGTTAACTGAGAATATACTGTCAATACTAATGAGTAGTTTGGTCTTACAGTTCAAACAATAGTTATGTCTCTGTACTCTGGGGGGAAAAAAGTGCAAATGTTTTTAATATCAGCACAAACTAGTAGGGGTGTGGAAGAGGGTAAATGAACAGATCATATTTCAGTCATGAATATAAGCAGCACCAGCTGGCATGCTGGGAATTGAAACTGTTTGAAATCAGCATTCCCATGCAATCTGCAGCAGATGTACAAGCCAGCATCCTCCCCCTGCATCCAGAACACAGCCACAGACAGATAAATTCACATGACCCTGCCTCTGGCACTGCGTAACCAAGGAAACTAACAGGAAACAAGATCAACCAAAAGGGGAAAAAAAAAAAAAAAAAAAACACTACACATTTTGGTCCCAAGATTTGGGATTTACCACTGGTGACCAGCCTTACAAAATCCTGGCATATGGTAGGAATAGGTTAAAGAATTCAGGAGGAGACAGAGGAGGAAGACAAGAGCAGTATGCAGTGAGCATCTTGGCTCTTCACTAGAAATACAATATGCCCACAACACAGTGTTTTACACTGGCTTATAACAGAGGGTCTGATCTCAACAAAAGCACATGAGTGGAGGTTGGGGGTCTTAAGCCACTCCAAAAACCATGGGATCAGCCTTTCCAAGGAACTGTGGCACCATTTGGCCACTAATATTTTATTAGACAAGATTAGAGAAGGTTTTATGAGGGCTTTCTACACTCCCCTACAACAGCATGTTTAATGATGCTCTTTTCCTTTAAACTCCACATTGGAGGGAAGTGGATCAATGCTGTTCTTAAAAAAAAAAGAAGAAAAAAAAAAAGAAAAAGCCCATCATAAACAGATACATTTCAAATGTAGGATTGAACATACCTGAACAAACATTTCTGATCTTGAACAAAATATTTAGCAGCAAGTCAAAATTCAGCAGTTAAAAACAGAAGGATTATAGTTTTTCTAACTGTTCTCTGTCTGGATCTATCAACTTTTTCAACTTGTTTCCTGCACCATTACTTTTCAGTCTTTGTTTGTTTGTTTTTTTAGGGGAGGGGGTCCTCTTGAAACTGTTATGCAATGGCTTCCTATCTACAAGGTACTCCTGTGCTTGCTACCTTCTCCAACCCAACCCTCCGCTATTTATCTATTACCTAGAACCCTCTTCCGGAGTCTGTCATAGGGGAACATACCCTCCAGGAATTCAAGACAAAGTTAGACAAGTTTCTGCTGAACCGGAACATACGCAGGTAGGGCTAGTCTCAGTTAGGGTGCTGGTCTTTGACCAGAGGGCCGCCGCGTGAGCGGACTGCTGGGCACGATGGACCACTAGTCTGACCCAGCAGCGGCAATTCTTATGTTCTAACTGCAATGCACTATAATGGTAAAAGGAAGCAAGTGCCTATTTTAACTGAAGCACTTGCTATTACAGAGCAGTACTCTCCCACCACAAACCATTTCATTTGCCCGTTTTGTCCTTTTTTTTTCTTCTCCAGTCATTCAAACTTCCTCTGTTTTAACTCTTCCTTTCTTTCTCCTCAGCCAAATTTTTACTGGTCTCATCATGTCTATTTTGTTGGTCTGCTTCTTCTTTGCCCTGTGTATCAATAATTTCTTCCTTCTTTCAGGACAAAGGCATCAGGCCTGCTTTGCTGCCACTGTCAACTCCTTTCTGTAGGCTCAAATTCTCTGGGTTCATACTGCCCACACTGCTCTAATGGGCAAAAGTGTCAGCTCCACGCCTCTGTTCTGTGGTGATAGGAAGATCTTAAGATCCAAAACATACTGCCTCACCCCTACCATCATATGCTTGCAGGACAACACATCCCTTTAAATATGAATTTTAGAATACAGTCAAATCTCGGTTTGCGAGTAACATGGTTTGCGAGTATTTTTCAAGACACGCAAAACACTGTCGCAAATCTTGCCTCGCAAACCGAGCATTGACTCGCTATGCGAGCCCCCGCGAACCGGCACCTGCCCAAACCTTTACCGCGATAGGGCACCGGCACGCAGCACCAACCCACAGGACGTGCCAGTGCCGAAAGAGCCTGCCGCTGATCTCTGCTGGGCCTTGAGCATCTGCGCATGCTCAAGGTCTTCTGGCTCCCGCTCTCTCTGAGATTCTAATGAGAAACCGAGAATCTCATTAGAATCTCGGAGAGCGCGGAAGCCAGAAGACTTTGAGCATGCGCATATGCTCAAGGCCCAGCAGAGATCAGTGGCAGGCAGCAAGCTCTTTCAGCACCGGCACATCCTGTGGATTGATGCTGCATGCTGGTGCCCGATCACGGTAAGGGTTAAGGCAGGCGGGCAGACAGGCGGTGTGATGCCGGTTCTCGGGGAGAGGGGGCGCCAAGTGGCCTCGTGGGTGGGTCTTTTTGGGATGTGGAACGAATCGCCCGCATGTCCATTACCTCCTATGGGGAAAGTTACTTTGATATGTGAGCACTTTGGTTTACGAGCATGCTTCTGGAACGAATTATGCTCGCAAACCAAGGTTTCACTGTATTTATTTCCTCCTGAAAGCAAATTGGTGCGGTGCAACCTAAACATCTTCAATGATAACGCACGACTGTGAAAGAAGCTATGCTAGAAGCATCTTTCACACATCACATAAAACAGCAGCATGAATTAAAGTACACAACCTCTGAATAATAATAAATTGTGATGAGAAGGCAAGAGACAATGGTCTTTTTACATAAAACTCAGCTGCCTCTTTTTTTTTTTAATGTAATCTATCAGTTTATACAGGGAGATTCTGCAAAGTAATACTAGGTCACTAACTTTGAAATCAGATTTTAATCATAATTCTAGACAGGGATAGCTTAGGCTGGTAAAAAATGTCTTTTATAATAGAATACTTAAAAGATTAGAAATAAAACATTAAATGTTAATGCAGTACATACAGTTTTGTGATTTGGCCCCCATCGCCTGTACTGCAGCCATAGTGTGGACAGTAACAACTGTTTCAGGCAGATTGCACTGTGACGGTTTCCCATCTACAAGAATGATGTGCTTCAGTTTTGGAACCTCCAGAATGACCCCCTGTGAAAATAATACACAGACATCAAATTATCTCATCAGGCAGTATTCAGCGAAAAGAAGGGGAGAA
The DNA here is from genome assembly GCF_902459505.1 of Geotrypetes seraphini. Classification (NCBI taxonomy): domain Eukaryota; kingdom Metazoa; phylum Chordata; class Amphibia; order Gymnophiona; family Dermophiidae; genus Geotrypetes; species Geotrypetes seraphini. The sequence continues at coordinate 144,704,448 of NC_047092.1, read as the reverse complement.
ACAAGTACATCACACACAGAAGACACCTTGCCTAGTTTACAGTTTAGCATATGAGAGCAGTTATTCAAAGGCGAGTCTTTTCCGACGCTTAAAATTACACTCCATGAATGCAGCAATAAAATACCAAGCTCCATTAAAGGCATGGGTTGAAAAATCATCTGTGACATGCAAACTAATTCCAAGTACAAATCCACTCCCTCCCCAAACACCATCCTACTTCCCCAACCAAACCACATGATTTGTATTGGTTGCCAGTAGAGGCACGTATCATGTTTAAATTGGGCTGTATTTACTATAGAGCAGTGGTCTCAAACTCAAATCCTTTGCAGGGCCACATTTTGGATTTGTAGGTACTTAGAGGGCCTCAGAAAAAATAGTTAATGTCTTATTAAAGAAATGACAATTTTGCATGAGGTAAAACTCTTTATAGTTTATAAATCTTTCCTTTTGGCTAAGTCTTAATATTAATAATAATATGGTAATTTATAGCTAAAAAGACATATGATCAAGAAACTGTTTTATTTTACTTTTATGATTATGATAAACATACCGAGGGCCTCAAAATAGTACCTGGCGGGCCGCAAGTTTAAGACCACTGCTATACAGTATCCCTAGGTCAAGTTCCGCAATATCTGGCCAACTCTTTCTATATTTCGACACAAAGGTTCTCTCATAAAACTCATGCTCTTTTCACATTTCCACTCATTTCGGATTGTAAATTTAAAAAATATCATGAGCGAATTCTTTCTTATCAAGCTGCCACTTGGGATAAGGATTTCAAACTGTTACTATTGTACTCTGTTTCTTATTTACATTTTAGGAAAGAATTAAACACTTATTTGTTCTTCAAATTCTTGTGTAACTAACCGCTAACTTTCAGGTTCTTTTCCTTCAATTGTAGTTTTATTATTTAATCTTTTGTTAACCACATAGAACAGGGGTGTCCAATGTCGGTCCTCGAGGGCCGCAGTCCAGTCGGATTTTCAGGATTTCCCCAATGAATATACATGAGATCTATTTGCATGCACTGCTTTCATTGTATGCTAATAGATCTCATGCATATTTATTGGGGAAATCCTGAAAACCCGACTGGATTGCGGCCCTCGAGGACCGATATTGGACACCCCTGACATAGAACTTAATGGTTATGCAGTCTAGAAATTGCTTTTAAGTTTATGAAGTTTGAATTCCTTAACCCTTCATTGCCTTCTCCACCTTGCTCACCCATAGCTTGCCCTCAAACATCAAAAAGATTATATCTACCATTTTATGGCAAACACTAGAACTTATAAAAGTATTTACAGTAAACAGCAAACAACAAATAATCTTATTCTTCATAACAAATATCTATATATGGCAGGGCTATTCAAATGTTTTGAGCAGACATCCACAAACTTCAGCTGTTTTATAGGGTGGGAACTGGGGGTGGGGCAGAGGAAAAAGGATGCACATTTCCCACATCTGACAAATTACAATTAATAAATTGAAAAATTATACTTTATCTTCCAACATTTTGGTCCAAGCACTGCTTTAGACCTAGTATCTTTTGCTTTTCTCAACTCTCCATTGTTTCCTGTCCTTTTATTTTATTTACATACCATTTTACATTTCTATACCATTTTCCTGTTAAATTATATCATTCAAAAATGGTTTACATGCATATAAAACAATATCAGATCAGAATAACGAGATAAATTACAGAACAGAAATAAAACAAGATAAAAACATCTTTCGTTATGTCCAGCATTCATCCTCTGTGTCCCTGTCCATCATTTCCCCACGGTTTCCTTATCCCTAACCTCCCCACTTATTCAGTATCTGTGTCCCTCCCCCTCCCCCCATGTGTCCTGTACTGTAGAGAGTTGCGTGGGGGCAGAAATCCCACCTGTCCCTGCCAGGATCCTCTCCGTCCCCACCCGTCCCGCAAGGAATTACCTCCATCCCCGCCCGTCCCCATAACAAACAGCAATTACTTCTGACAGGATCATCAATTCCACAGTTTCTTTTGTGTTTGCACTGCTGTTTTCCTTGTGGAATCTCTTTGGTGGAACCCTTTTTTTGTTTTCTGTTCAGGCAATTAACTTATAAACCCCCTCTTTTACTAAGGCTGACGTGTCCATTATATTATATGGACGAACCCTGCTTCCAAAGCCTTCCACCCCTGGGGGAGTCCCGTTGGCTAGAGGGGGGTCCCCATGAGAGTCCCGTGGGCCAAAGGGGGGTCCCCGTGGGAGTCCCGTATATTAGGGGGGATTCCCGCGGGACCCCCGCGATTCCCGTGCAGACCTCTACTGTACTGCCCCTCTGAAGCCCTATTCTTATGTTTCCTCCAAAGTCGGCATCTCTTCCATATCTGTCTTGCCCCATGTAAAGCTTCTCTTTTCTCATCTTCCTTCACCCCGAGCCTCTAACCTATCCCCTATAGTGGTCTGGCATCTCTCTCATCCTCTATTAGTTCAGTGTCTGTCCCTCGTGGTCCAGTCTCTTTGAAGCTCTTCTTCCCCACCCCCCCACCCCCATATCTTTTTTTCTTCTTCCCTTCTGGCTCCAGGCCCTCACACTTTCTTCCCTCCAGTTTGGCCCAGAATCACTTCCCCTCCCCTTTGCTCCAGGTGTATCACTTTCCCCTCTGACCCTCCCTGTCTAGCATCTCTTTCTCTCTGCCCCCTCACTGGACAGTTTAACATCATTCTAACCCCTACCCCCCTCACAGTTGAGTCTAGCATTACCCCAGCCCCTCCCAGGTCCTCCATATGCTGCAAAGAATCACAGCAGAGAGCAATGAAGACTGCTTCTCTGACTGGCAGACCCTTTCCTATGCCCTGTCACACCCACAGGCAATTGCATCAGAGAGGTGGGTTGTGGCAGATGAAAAGCTCTGCCAACCAGATAAACTTCTGGCTCTGTCATGACCTGCTGAAGTGTATGCTGAACAGGGGGAGAGGAAGAGCTGGAGTGATGCTGAACTCAGGCATAGGGGACACAGGATAGCTGAAGCAGGAGCTGGAGCAATAAAACCCAGCACCTTAGCGGTCTACACTGGAAGGCTGTGTGGTCTGGACTACTGATTGCAAAGTAACTCTGATATATACCTTCCTGGATAAGAACACTAAGGGAAGAGAGCAGGGGAGATATGGTCCTCTTTATACACACACACACACACACACATAAAATACTACCAGTTACAGCGGTATACGCAACAGCGTAAAACCAGGACTGGAATCACCTAGTTTGCCTGGGCATGGTTATTCTATTTAAGCTTTTTTTGGGAGGGTGGGCAACTGTTAAAGAGTATTTTAAAAATGTCAACATGTGCGATCAAATCAAAGGCAGAAAAGAAAGTAATAGGATATAATTACTAACCTGAAATAAATGTATCTTTTACCTTTTTTTAGGCAGTAGAAAAGTGTGATGTTAAAAAAAAAAAAGATTTTTATTTTCAGTTCTATTTATAACATAATTCAAAAGAGGATTAAACTGCCAAATAAATACATTTTCAAAGTTTAGTGGAGAAGGTTAGTCTTCTCACCACTTGTATCAAAGTGTGTGAGAAGATACAACCATGCTTCACCAGTACTTAGAAAAGGAAAGATACAGAACTTACCTTCAATTTAGTTTGCATAAGCTCTTTACTAGTAATAAGATGCGTCACCTCTGACTCATTTAATCCATGTGCAATTGCTTGACCTCCAAGAGTGGAATACAGCGTTACAACTGAAAAATAAGTAGGCAAAGGAACAAGTTCTTCATTAACAGATAGCAGCATAGAGAAGTATTAAACACAAGCTTTGAATCTTCCCTTCATATATGCCATACTGGGTCAAAGCAAAAAGTCCACCAAGCTCACCATCCTGTCTCTTAGAGTGGTTGTTGCAAGTCACTGGGAAAAACCAGGTTGATCCCAAAGAACAGAACTGTTTCTCCTGCATTTCCTGACCAGAGATTAAATTACAGCATTTAAAGATTTACCTTGTTAATTATTTATGGACTTCTTTAGGAATCTTACCATACCTTAGCTTGATTGTCTGATGGTGAATTTGTGTTAAATATGCTACCTTTTAGGGCTCCTTTTACAAAGCCGCGTTAACGGCTTTATCGCACGCACATTTTTAGCGTGCGCTAACCCCCGCGCTAGCCGAAAAACTACCGCCTGCTCAAGAGGCTGCGGTAGCGGCTAGTGTGGCCGGCAAATTAGCGCGCGCTATTACGCGCGTTAAACCATTAATGCGGCTTCATAAAAGGAGCCCTTAGTGTCATAAATGTCCCCTAGTCCTGGTATACTTTGAAAAAGCAACTGGGAATGTGCATTTATCTGGAATAACATGGGAAATGTCAATATGTTAATGATACTTCCTATATCATTTCATGTTTTCACCTGAAATGACAATACTACTTCAATTTTTGTTGTCTTTTCTTGTGTCACAAATAGGGTAACCTTTTGCAAAACTGTTTCCTGCCCCCTCTACATCCCAAAATGAATTCCTTATTATTATTATTTTAATTCCAAACAAAAAAAACAAACCCATAAACACAGGAAGAGGAGACAGTGTGGCGTAGTGGTTAGAACAGCGGTCTCAAACTCAAACCCTTTGCAGGGCCACATTTCGGATTTGTAGGTACTTGGAGGGCCACAGAAAAAAATAGTTAATGTCTTATTAAAGAAATGACAATTTTGCATGAGGTAAAACTCTTTACAGTTTATAAATCTTCCTCTCCCCCCGAAGGCTTGCATGTTCCCCCCTTCTTTGCAGCATCCTCCAGCTTCCCCCCTGGCCTCCCGGTCTTAGTGTCAGCTAATTACCGCAGCCTGCAGAGAAGATTGCTGGCGCTGCAGCGTTCCTTGCAGGCTGCTTATAGGCCTCTGCAGTATGTTCCTTCTGCCGCAGTCCTGCGTCCTCCTCTGATGCCAGGGGCAGGATAGCAGCAGAGGGAACGTGCTGCTGAGGATGACGGCAGCCTGCAAGGATCGCTACAGCACCGGCAATCCTCTCTGCAGGTTGCGATAATTATCTGACGGTAAGAGTGGGAGGCCAGGGGGGGAAACTGGAGGATGCTGCAAAGAGCGGGAAGCACTAGTACAGACTGCGGGCTGCTAAATAGTACCTGGCAGGCTGCGAGTTTGAGACCACTGGGTTAGAGCTACAGCCTGCAGTTCAAACCTTGTGCTGCTCCTTGTGATCCTGGGCAAGTCACTTAATCCTCCTCTGCACCAGGTACATTAGATAGACTGTGAGCCCAATTGGACAGAAAGAAAATATTTGAGTACCTGATTTGTAACCCATTTTGAGCGACAGACTAAAAAAAAAAAAAAAACCCCAAATAAAAAAATTAAATTTTGGGGGGTTGGCAACATCCCTATAAATAACCATTTCCCATTTTTCTGTTACAACCTATTCATGATTTTGTAAACCTCTTATCTCTCTTCCCATTACTTCTCCAAGCGAAAGAGTCCGCATTTGTTCATAGGGGCATTCAAGAGCAATGTTAGGAAATTCTACTTTACGGAGAGTATGGTGGATGCCTAGAATGCGCTCCCGAGAGAGGTGGTGGAGAAGAAAACGGCGACGGAGTTCAAAGAAGGATGAACACAGAGTATCTAGAATCAGAAAATATTATTAAATATTGAACTAAGGCCAGTACTGTGTCTGTATATGGCTGTTTGGGGGGAGGATGGTCTCAGGAGGGCTTCAATGGCTGGGAGGGTGTAGATGGGCTGGAATAGGTTTTGACAGAGATTTTGGCAGTTGGAACCCAAGCATAGTACCGGGTAGAGCTTTGGATTCGTGCCCAGAAATAGCTAAGAAGAAAAAATTAAAAAAATTTAAATTGAATCAGGTTGGGCAGACTGGATGGATCATATAGGTCTTTATCTGCTGTCATCTACTATGTTACTACATTTCCCCATCTGTATTCACGGGGGTTGGGGCAGAGCCAGCCCGCGAATATGGAAAAACTGCGAATATTCGGGCCAGTTCTGCCCTTATCCCCTGCTTCCCCTGGCTATTTTTAGCCCTGTGAGGAGGAGGAGGAGAGGAGCAGCGCTGGGGTTCCCTTGTTCCGGTGCCGGTGCCAAGGAGAGAAGAGGAGCAGCGTCGGGCCGAGCACAGGAGGGAAGGCAGGAGGAAGCAGAAGGCTCGGGGAAGCGGCGAGAGTTCGCTCCGCCCAATCCCACCGCGTCAGAGGAAGCGCCAGACTCCCCCTTAAAAGGGGAGGAGCCAACGCGGCACACGCGGCCGAGGAGAGGAAAGGAGCAGCGTTGGGGTTCCCTTGTTCCAGTGCCGAGGAGAGAAGAGGAGCAGCGTCGGGCCGAGCACAGGAGGGAAGGCAGGAGGAAGCAGAAGGCTCGGGGAAGCGGCGAGAATTCACTACGCCCACCCCCACGTCAGAGGCAGCGCCAGACTCCCCCTTAAAAAGGGAGGAGCCAACGGCACCCAGCCATTCAGTGAGCGGCAAAGGCGCTCGCCTTAGCGAGAGCACCTTTGCAAAGGGCCTCAAGAAGGGCCAAGTCACTAAACCCAAGAGCACCAGGAAAGGACTGAAAGGTAAGGAAGAAGCAGGCGCAGAAGGAACGAACATACACAAGCAACAGTAAGGTAAGGTAAGGCAGCACACACAAGAAGTAACCAGCAAGGCAAGAAGCAGGCGCAGAAGGAAGCAGGCACAGAAGGAACACATAATCTTAAAGTAGGAACGACAATGGAAGCAGAGGGAACCAGAAGATGAGCTTTCCAGTGTTCAGCACAGACTGTCATATGTATGACTACCTCCCCTCGGGGAGAAAGTCATATGTATGCGGTCGGTGTCAGGAGCTGAAAAGTTTGAAGAAGGAAGTCAAGCGACTAGAGGACAAGATACAGGAGCTAGAAGGACTTTACACCACGGAGGACCCAATCAGGACAGCTGAAGACTTCATGAGTGAGACACACATCGAGGAGGAAGTCAGGGAACTCGAGAAATTCATTGAGGAAGCATACATGAGGAGGGTGGAAGAAAACGAACTTCAGATGAAAGATGAAGTTATACCAACACCAACATGGAAGGGAGAACAAGAAGCAGATGACCTCAAAGAAGACAACCACAGAGGAATACCACACGAGGGGGAGGAATTGGCTAGTCGATTTCCAAAAAGCCTTTGACAAGGTGCCTCATGAACGTCTACTCCGGAAACTGAAGAACCATGGGGTGGACGGAGACGTACATAGATAGATCAGAAACTGGTTGGCGGGTAGGAAACAGAGGGTAGGGGTGAAGGGCCACTACTCAGACTGGAGGAGGGTCACGAGTGGTGTTCCGCAGGGCTTATGCTGCTGCTATTTAATATATTCATAAATGATCTAGAAACAGGGACGAAGTGTGAGATAATAAAATTTGTGGACGACACCAAACTATTTAGTGGAGCTCGGACTAAGGAGGACTGCGAAAAATTGCAAAGGGACTTGAACAAACTAGGGGAATGGGCGACGAGATAGCAGATGAAGTTCAATGTAAAGTTCAATGTAAATGTAAAGTATTGCATGTGGGAAGCAGAAACCTGAGGTACAACTACTATACGATGGGAGGGATGTTATTGAATGAGATTACCCAAAAAAGGGACTTAGGGGTAAAGGTGGACATGACAATGAAGCCGATGGCACAGTGCACAGCGGCTGCTAAGAGAGTGAATAGAATGGTAGGTATAATCAAGAAGGTTATTACTACCAGAATGAAAGAAGTTATCCTGCCGTTGTATCGGGCAATGGTGCGTCCGCATCTGGAGTACTGCGTCCAATATTGGTCGCCGTACCATAAGAAGGACATGGCGTTACTCGAGAGGGTTCAGAGGAGAGCGACACGTCTGATAAAAGGGATGGAAAACCTTTCATACGCTGAGAGATTGGAGAAACTGGGTCTTTTTTCCCTGGAGAAGAGGAGACTTAGAGAGGATATGATAGAGACTTACAAGATCATGAAGGGCATAGAGAGAGTAGAGAGGGACAGATTCTTCAAACTTTCAAAAAATAAAAGAACAAGAGGGCATTCGGAAAAGTTGAAAGGGGACAGATTCAAAACGAATGCTAGGAAGTTCTTCTTTACCCAACGTGTGGTGGACACCTGGAATGCGCTTCCAGAGGACGTAATAGGGCAGAGTACGATACTGGGGTTTAAGAAAGGATTGGACAATTTCCTGCTGGAAAAGGGGATAGAAGGGTATAGATAGAGGATTACTGCACATGTCCTGGACCTGTTGGGCCGCCGCGTGTGCGGGCTGCTGGGCGCGATGGACCTCAGATCTGACCCAGTGGAGGCATTTCTTATGTTCTTATGTTATGTTCCCTTAAGCCTTACCTGGTGGTCTAGCGGGTTTTCAGGCAGAAGCGATCTTTCCACGCTCCTGTCCCGTGCAGATCGCTCACAGGAAATTGCTGCCTTGAGCTCACATAGTCTCTTGAGCCATTTCCTGTGAGCGATTTGCACAGGGCAGGAGCGTGGGAAGATAGCTCCTGCCCCCAAAACCCACTAGAACACCAGGTAAGGCTTAAGCGGGGGAGGGGGGGGTCTTACAGGGCTTAAAATAGCCCGAAAAATGAAAGTATTTTTTTAGTTTAAACCGCGAATAAGCGAATCTGTAGATACAGAATTTGCGAATACGGAGGTGAAGTGTATGCTTCTCTGTACTTTCACAGAAGCACTATATATTATTCAGATGGGTGATTAGAATGGCACACATTGAGCTGAGGGTTTCAAGGTATTGCCCACAATGACTCATGATGCTTTTCTGAGTGGAAGTATTCTAGTGGTTAGAGCAGGAAGCTGAAAGCCAAGGAAGTCAGAGTCCTTGTGATCTTGGGCAAGTCAGGAAGAAAATGCAAGCCAGGGCAAGCTCAACAAGGCATGAGCCAGGTCAAGATCTGGCTCAGGGTGCCAAAGCTCAAGGGCACCAAAAGCCTGCCTCACAAACTTAGCCTTTACGACAACAACTATGCATTTTGCTCTCAACTTTATGTGATCATTTCTACATATATAACCACTGGCATTACTGCAGGTTTAAATATAAGAACAGGTACTTTCGTTCTTGCATTTAAACGAATGAATGTGAAGGAAAGCACAGCAGGTGAGAGCAAAGCAACATGTTCACTGCTGGAAAAAAGAAGGGACGATGCCAGCGGGAAGGTGGGGGGTGGGTTCAAAGCAAAAGTTGGCTCAAGGAGTCAGAGAACCACAACCACTTGAACCTGAATTGCTGAAAGTCCACTGGGGACAACAAAATATCTACTCTTCCTGAATACAACTTTGCCTTGTGCTACTACTGAAAAGACCTGAGCTAAGCCCAAATTTCCTTCTCCTATCTACATCACTTTCCATTTGTTTAAATAAAATCTCAATTTGTTTAAATAAAATTTCAATCTCTTTGAGCCTCCAAAGTGACTACTGACTTGGAGAATTGTTAAAAAAAAAAAACAACCACACTGAGCCTGAGAAGCCAAATGGAACACAAACACTTTTGCACACTAAAATACAGTAAATTGGTTTTTTTTTTCAAGCAAGTTAAAACTAAACACACTGCAAATACTATTCTTATGTCACCCTCTCCTCGGACTAATTTCTTAATTCCCAAGGATTCAAATACAATGGAACATACTTAACTAATTGACAACAGATGCTGACCAATCGACCAATCAAAAGTAGGATACTCATTTCAATTATCCTAACAATTTGAACAGACTCCATGCCTGTCCTGGGAGACATGCAAGCTACAGTTAGAACACAGGCAGGTTGGTGGAGGAAAGAGTAGAAAATAGAGCTAGTTTAAGTAAAGTTTCTCATAATCACAAAAATTAAGTAGGCGGCCAAATTGAAAGGAAACCCAATATTGGAGCTTCCCATGCCACATTCAAAGACACAAAATCATCAATTAACCCAAATGCATATTTTTATAAATCAGCTGAGAAGTGGAAGGGATAGAATCAGATGGCACTATTCGGGGCCAAATCAAATATGAATACTCAATACAGTCCTAGCTAATAGTTCATATGAACTGTGGAATTTTATTGGTGTTTTACTTTTTTATTTTCCTCAAGTCTCTTTCACTATAGTCTGAGTAAACGTAAATTTGTTGGTGAATACAACCAATACCTCTTTTCTTACTGCCTAGGAATGCTGTTCGATTTATACCCCTCATGGTAAAGAGTGGCCTAGTGGTAGAGCTGCTGTCTCTGCACCTAGAGGTTGTGGGATTGAATCCTAGTGTTGCTTCTTGTGACCCTGAGCAATCCCCTTGCCCCAGGTACACATGCAAACCACTTTGAATGTGTAACCATTACATTAGTGTCTTCTATCCCACCAATACCTTTCAGTTCTAGGCGGTTTACAAAAGAATTGGCCTGGGCATTCCCAGGGAGATTACAAGGTTGATAGGTGGAAAATGCATTAGGATCTGGGGAGTCGGAAAGGTTTAGTTAGATCAATTGACAAATTTATTGAATAGCATGGTTTTCAATTCTTTCCTGAAGGTTTTTTAGTTGGGCATTGTGATCAGATTGGAGAGGTGGTGGTCTAGTCTTTCTGCTTGGGTTGCTAACAGTCCATCATATAGTTTTTTGCTTTGTGTAACTTTGACTGGGGGGGGTGGTAAAGTGTACCTTTGTTCTCCTTGGTCTGAATGTGTTGTTCCTGATTAGGTGATTGTTTAGATAACTTAGTCCGTTTCCATTCAGGGCTTTGTATAGGGTGCAGTAGAATTTGTATTGTATGTGTGCCAGTGAGAGTCTTGGATCACTGAGGTAATGTCGTATTTCTTCAGCGAGTACTGTATATCAGTTTGAGAGTTGTATTTTGTGCTGTTTGTAGTTGTTTTAATATGTTGGCCGGGCATGACAGGTAAACAATGTAATAGTCCAGGAGTCCGAGGATTAGGGATAGGACCAGAAGTCTGAATTGTTCATTGTTGAAGTACGGTATTTTCGGATTTGCCTTAAGTTGTGCATGACTGAGAATGCTTTCTGGACTGTTTTGCTGATTTGAAGTTGCAGGGTGCAGCCTTTGTCTATCATTATTCCCAGCAGTTTTATGTTGGGTTGTAGGGGATATATGATGGGTGTTTATTTCTAGGTTTGTTATGCTTGGGGTTTTGTTTTTTTCTAGAAGTAGGAATTTGGTTTTGTCTTGGTTCAGCTTTAATTTGTGGTGTCTCATACATTGTGACACTGTTTCTAGTGTTATGTGTAGTTGGTTTGTAGGTCGTAAGGGAGGAGTATGGTGATACCAGCTGCGTAGCTGTATGAAGTTATGTTTAATTTGTCTAAGCAGGTGCCGAGTGTGGCTATGTAAAGGTTGAAGAGTGTTGGAGATAGTGGAGAGTCTTGAGGGACTCTGCAGGGGTTGGTCCAGGATTCAGATTGTTCTTTGTTTGATTTGAACAGAGAAATCCTTTGAACCAATTGTGAACTTTGCCTGTGATTCTTACTGCTTCCAATTTTTGTAGTAGGATGTCGTGATCTACCAGGTCAAATGTTGCAGTGAGATCAAGCTGTATGAGCAGCATTTTTTTGCCCTTGCTTAGGTGTTTGGCTATATCTAGGAGACTACTAGTGTTTCTGTACTGTAGTTGCCTCTGAAACCTGATTGTGAGGGGATGGAGTATGTTGTGGTTTTCTAAGTATTCAGTGAGAAGTTTTGCTATGAGGCCTTCCATTAGTTTGACGCAAAGTGGTATTGAGGCTATAGGTCTGTAATTGGATGGCTGATCTGTAGCCCCTTTTGGGTCTTTCAGAATGGGGGGCTATGATGATTTTGGTGAGACCTTGTAGAAATTGGCCCTCTGTGAGCATGTAATTAAATCCATTGCATGAGGTGGGTGTGGAATTTAGTGCTGGCAGCTTTTAACAGGTATAAGGGACAGTGGTTGAGGTCGCAAGCTGCATGATTGTATTTTTTGTAGAGTGTCTAGGTCAGGTCATTGTATGTCTCAGAAGTCTGACCAGTTTCTGTCTGCTGCACAGGACTCTTTTTCTATGGGAGGTAGCACGATTTTGTCGAGGTGGTTTGGGGCCCCGGTGAAGGTATCTCTGGCTGTTGAGATTTTGTTTCTGAAGAATTTAGCCAGTTCGATGGTTGGGGCATTTTTGGTGGCTAGGTAGGGTTTGATGTCAGAGTTCTTTTAGTAATTTGAAAAGTTGTTTTTGTGTCTTGGATTTCTGTGCCTATCTGATTAGTGTAGTATGTTTTTCTCTTTTCATTTAGCTCGTTTGAATTGTTTGTTTAGTGTTCTCCAGGCTGTTTTTATGTGTTCTTGGGTTTTTTTTTTCTCCATTCTCTTTTGAGACATCTGAATTGTTGTTTGAGTTGCATTAATTCACTGTCGAACCATTTGTCCGAGGGTCTGCAGATTCTGGTTTTTGTTTGTAGTTATTTCATATCTTCGAAGATGGTTGGACTTATGGTGCGCCAGTGGTTAGTGAAGTCTTTGGAGTGTCCATTTTGAATCATGGTGTCTGCTTTGTTCCAGAATTTAGGAGGGTCTGTCTTTTTGTGTGTTTCATATGTTATGCTTTGGTTATTTTGTTTGGTGGTCTGACCAGAGGGAGCGTGACCAGGTTCCATTCGTGGTGTGAATTTCCGGTATTGTGGGTTTGTTGGAAATGAAGGCCGCTATGTTGAGTTGATGGCCTTTCTCGTGTGTGGCTTGTGGGTCCAGGATTCTGTAGGATAGTGCTTTGAGGAATGATAAAGAGGCTTTCTGTTTGTTTGAAAGCTTTGTTTTCAAGGTCTAGGTTTAGATCTCCTAATATTAGGTTGTATGCTGATGTGAGGGAGTTTCTGAGTATGAATTCTGGCTTTGCTATGTTCCATTTTCCTGGTGTTATATAGCACAGGAGGCAGGTTACGGCACCTTTGAGCATTGGGCCGATAGTTGGCAGGCGAGTAAGTCCATGTGTGGGGGTGGAGGTTTTGTCCTATAGAGCTATATTTAGAGTGGTATACAAGACCCATTCCCATTCTCTGCAGTGCTAGTCACAATGTCACCACAGGAGGACACAGTAGTGCACCACACATCTCTGGCCACTGTACAATATGCTTCCTGCTCAGGTTAGTCCTACATCTGTGACCTTAAGGGACCCTTACTGTTCTCAGATTGGTCTATCATTAAAAATTCTCCTCCCTCTCTCCTTCCACTGCTTCAGTTATGTGGCCCATGACATTAACATCAGGCTGAGCCTTCTGTGGCAAGGAAGGGTAAGTAAAGCAAAATAAATCTGCTTTGGACAGTGGGACACAACTGGTGTGGTAAGAACCATCTTCCGAGTATCTCTTGGTTAAATTCTGAATTAACAGAATGACAAGCTGTCTTGGATTAATTAAAAAGGTTTGCTTTTTTTTTCTGTGGTTGAATAGTTTGATTTTTGTTAGGAGGGTAGAATACTTTTTCATATACATCTCTCTGCTTTTTCTTCCATAGACTACCCAGAGCATTATGGTAGTCACAATTTGGCCCAGGTGGGCAGACCTACTCAGTTTCAGTTCAGTTCAGTTCAGACTCAAATTAGTGTAGTTTGCAGGGTTTCCCAAGCCCTGCTAGTTGAAGAATTATCTCTGAAGCCCCTTGAGCTGTCTCAATCCCAGGACAGTCAGTGATGTGCTTCTATCCACCAATGCTGGAACTACACACCGCAAAACATACACACTTAATTCAAGTTGCACCCCCTATGCACGTATGCATGCATGTAAGGAGGGATGCTAATTGAACTGAGCATGCATGGGAGTGCCGATGTCGGCACCTGGAAACTCACCACCAATTGCCCCAGGGTTAAAACAGCTAAAGGTGCTCCAAAGAGGATTCTTCAGCTGGCAGTGTAGGGTTTGAGTATCCCTGCTAGCCAAAGTATTAATTTTTTCCACTTCAGGGGGAGTAGCGGATGGAAATGAAATGCATGGTCCATGCCCATCCAACAGTAATTGAGGTCTGGCTATACAACTGGTTCATAGGCAATCAAGTGTTCCAATATTTTGTAAAACCATAAAGCCTTTAGTTATAAATGGTTTAAACAAACTTTCTTTCAGAGCAAGAGCAGAAAATCTGTGATCTACCACACCACAGTCATCTATATGAGACATTTGGATGAATATATGTCACCAAATGGAATCGTAATCCTATCTTATGCAATGACATTTTCCTTCTTTGTCTCGCACTAGATTCAATCAGTGATACTCTCGACATGGTTTCAGGAAACATCAAGACCATAGTCAATTGGGCAAAGGATAAGTTCCTTAAATTGAAAAGACAAAAAACAAAACTAGTCTGGTTCAAGAACAATAACAATATCAGTCCAGTTTCTCACCCTAACATCTGGCGAATTGCTTCAAATAGAAAACAAAATCGAAGGTACTAGGAATAATTTTGGATGCTAGGCTGTCCATGGAAGACCAAGTTGCATCTCTTGTTAAGAAAATGTTCTTTAAAATGAGACCACTAAGGGCTATTCGGTACTCATGAGATCCAGTCAACTTCTGGATCATAGCACAAGATGTCATAATGCCTCGTATCAATTACTGCAACTCATTAAATGAAGGTATGCTAACAAAACTCATTAAAAAACCCTGCAAGTCCTCCAAACACAGCCGCAAGACTGATATATAACACAAGGAAATTTGACAAAGTGACCCCACCGCTAAAAAAATTACACTGGCTACCTGTCCAAAGCAGAATCAAATTTAAAATCTCCTGCATGGTCTATAAATCACTGGCAGGACAATGTCCCGAGACCATTAGTAAAAACAAAAAACAAACTGCAGACTCCTATGTACAAGATGCAGGCAATGTTTTATTATACCAAATATTTTATGCAGTTGAAAATACCACCTTATAACAAACCAAGGGCCCCGACACGGTCCGTGTTTCGGAAAACATTCCTTCCTCAGAGGTCCATGGTTGCTAAGGTATAAAACAACCGCTTGTATGGTATCCTTCTCCACTTAAAATGTGCGACGCAAAACTAGTAAAGCATTAGTAACAGAGGCCTACACCTTCAAACTTGTAATAAAGTGAGAATGAGCTAGAAACATATTTTATCACTTCCTACTATAAAAAAGGTGAAGTTCAAGAAACCTACATCACCTTTTGAAAGAACATGAAGACTTACTATTTGAAAGCTGGACATCCTAACAACTCTAGCCATTCCTAATTCAAAGACATATTAACACCCAACACCTTATATAATCCACTTAGAATCTGTAGGGAATAAAGCAGAATATAAATCACCCTCAGCACAGCATAGCTACTGAGTGCAAAATGTTTTCATGACCCGACAGTAACCAGTGTAATTAACTTTCCTGCAGGTTCAGAAGACAAAAGTAGAGAAGGTCATAAAGTGCAATTCAGTCTGGTTTGCAAATAGCCATTTACACAATTGTGCCAATATGTACTTACATAGGTGGTAGTTTTTGTCTCTGCCTGCCTAGCAAACATGAGAGCCTTTCTGCCCTAAGGACAGCCCAAATATGGTAGTTCTTCACAGATTCTCAAAACTTTCTTTTAGCTATACAAAAGCCGTCAGTACCACAATTTTCCAAGTTTTTTACCCAGGCAAAATGGCTTGGCTGAAAAGTATACACCAGCTTTTCACACACAATCTTCTAGTTAGTAATAAAATATCTAATAGATTTACATGGAATATTCAGTTCAGAAAAGTAAAAGCCAGTGGCATGCAATCAGGGCCTTCAGGGGATTTGGTGAATCCCCTGAAGGGTGAAGGAATTTGCAGCCACCCGCTCCCGCTAATTTGTTGGGGTTTTTTTTCAGTAGGAAGTATATTTGTGTTCTAGGGCAGTGTTTCTCAACTCAGTTCTGGAGTACCCCCTTGCCAGTCAGGTTTTCAGGATATCTACAATGAAAAGGCATGAGATTGGCTTGCATATATTGACTCCATTGTATGTAAATCTTTTCCATGAATATTCATTGTAGATATCCTGAAAATCTGACTGGCAAGGGGGTAGTCCAGGACCAACTTGACAAACACTGTTCTAGGGTGCTGCTGCCACCTTATTATAGATAGGGTTGTTTGACTCTCTCTAGTCCTGCTGCCCACAAGCAGCAAGTACTGAAAAGCTTATGTGGCCATTGTGATGGTTTTGCTGGCAGATCCTAAATGGGTTGAGATTGCCTATGTCCCCTGGTCATGCCAAGGCAATGGAAGTGGCTTATCTAAGGCCACAAGGGGCTGCAGTGGGATTTGAACTTGGGCCTTCTAATTTCTAGTCTTGTGCTCTAACCGTTAGGCTACTTCTCTGCCCTGTCCTGGACATTGGCGCTGTTTTATTAAGATCAGTTGTCTACAGATGGTAAGTCTGGAATGAGTTTGCATTTTGCAGTTTGGCTACTGAAGCTTTGTTTCTGTTAAGTCTGTGACATAATCTAGAATGTACATACATGTGATAGTTTTTTTTCTCTCAAAAGAGCAACCCTAGTGCTGACAGTTGATTGTATAGAGTTGGGAGAAGGATGCAACAGTATGTATAGTAAGTAACTTGGGATGGGCCATGAAGGGAGGAGCAGAGACAGGGCATGCAGCAGGGCAGGAGCCAAGTTTCACTTTGTTAAAAAGTTGGCAGCCCTACTCCAAAGTGAGTGAGGGAGCAAAGAAGCAGCCACCCCTGTACAAGGGCTTTGAGAAAGGAAGATGCTGAGAGTCCTAACAGTTGTGATGAGCAGCTCTGCTGTCCGTATCAGTCACCAACGACTTTACGATTTCTTTCTTCCATTTTTTACCTGTAAGATCGGGTTCATTTATCTTGCTCCCAACTTCTTAAGAGAGTCAACTTCTTGTTCTGATGGGATCTGTATTTCTTTATCACATTAATGTCAGTCTGATTATAACTTTGAAGGATAGATTTTGGGAAGATGGTAGTGATAGAGCTTGTTTTTTCACATCAATACAAAAGTCAAAAAGTAGCAGCAAATCATACGTGACACTCAGAGACCAAGACGTGACAATCTTCAGCACAGTGATCATATTAACTTTGATTAAGGGTACATATTGCACTAATGTTTAGCACAGGAGTATCCAACCTCAGTCCTCAAAAGCCTCAATCTAGTTGGGTTTTGAGGATTTCTCCAATGACTATGCATGAGATTATTTGTAAGCACTGTCTCCATTGTAGAGTTACCATTTTTGGGCCGCAAAAATCTGGACACATGGCCCTGCTCTGTTCTGTCTTCGTTCCTGCCCTGTTTTGACCTATCCCCGCCCAGTTCTGCCTCCAGCCCCAGCCCCACAAACCTCCTTCTCTTCTTCTACAACAAGCTCCGGCTGCTTATGGAAGGCCTCTTGAGTATGCGCGGATGATGTCACACACATCTGCGCGGATGATGTCACACACATCTGCGCATGCTCCAAGCCCTCCGGATGCAACTAGAGCTCATTGCAGGAGGCTTGTCGGGTGGAAGTGGGCAAGGCTAGAGACAGAAGCAGGCGGAGTTATGTGTCCAGGGTTTTCCTTTGTAAAATATGGTAACACTAGGTAAAAGCGTTAAGTAAATTATATTTTTAGAAGCACCCATACCACTCAGGTGCCTGCTCAAAGAAAAGGTACAAAGTATGTAGGTGATACCCATGTCATGTCTGTATTTCAAAGAAAAAAAAGAAAGTAGTTTATTTTATGCAGACGCTAAAGTGCCAATATGCACTTAGCTTAAATAACACAGGTTAATAAAGTCCCCCTTCCCATAAGCAGCACCCCTTTTTTTATTCTACTAGATACACAATTTACTGCACACCACCCAATCCTATAAACTAAACCAGAAGCTGACAAAACTTTTTTTTTTTAGTTTCAGTCAAAACCAAAACCAAAAGCTAATTTGGTTGTGTAAAAGTGAACGAATGAAGCCTACTAGGGATTACCAGAGCTTGTAGTCAACAGCCCTCTGCTAAACCCACAGGACATTACTACTCTTCAGTCCCAGGAACTACAAGCACAGGCCAACAACAGAAAGCCATTTTAAGAAGGACTTCTTAACAAGTCTGACATGCTTAGGTTCCTAAGTTAATGCAGATGTAATCAAATGCTGAGACAGGAACTTTGTAAGAATGTGTAAAAAAGAAAAAAAAAAAAAAATCATGATTACCAGTTTTTGAAGCTTACCCAAACTGCAAAGAGAGTAGCATTGAGATGTTTCTTGTTTTCTGTTTAATTAGAAAACCGATTAAGGACAAGCATGATATACAGTAGATTCTTATAAAAAAAGGGTAAAGGAGTCCAGATACTGGTCTACATTGAGGATAATGTACAATCCAGAATTTAAAAAAAAAAACCCCAAAAACTTGATGTTACTGAATGCAAGGACTATATGCTCTGAAAAATTACAGAGAATCAACAAGAGAAAGACCTCTGCAAAGGGCACCAACAGCAGAAGAACAGCGGTGACCATCAAATGATGAGGCAAAGTGACCACCAAGTTCAAATCAATATCACAGTTTCTTGAAATAAAAAACGGACCCAACATGGCCATACTGGCTAATCTGGTACTTTCTCTCTCACAAGCCAGCACCAGTTCTGTAACATCTCGTGGCAGTCACGCAAGTCACTAGAAGGCATGGCACCCATTTTCAGCCAGCATGGGCAGGAGTGATTTGAGGATCACTCCTGCCTTGACTAGACACCTAGACCTCCAGGGACTGTAAGATTGCCCTGCCCCCCCCCCCCCCCTCCAGGCCTAAGAAGACAATTCCTGTTTGGAGAGGAAAGGGGGAAAACACACGGTCAGTTTCAGCGAGCTGAAATCAGGCAGAAAAAGGATTTGAGGCTAGTTTTGTCACCATAACTGAAACTAACCAAAATTCAGTTGGCTTTTAAACCAAATTTTTGGTCAGCTATTTTGAAGTGGGATGCTAAGGCACATCATGGTTTGTGACTACTTTGGAAACTAATTTAAGATACAAAATGTTTTTTCCATTTTCTTCAGAGTAATATGCAAGGTAAGAAAAGGATTTCAATATCATGCTTTTATATTTTTCTTGTAAAAATAGTTTCTCGCAGTTTGGGGCTGTTGCAGGGTACATGCACTGTGTTTTCTTTAACTCTGTGGGAGCAGCACAGAGAAATACTTGCACTAGTTCCCACGAGCTCTCTCCACTTAGGCCAGTGACCCCTGTAACAAACAACCTTTCAAAACCTAGGCTTTCCCCAAGCCAGTCGACATATTAAAGCTGCAAAGTATTTAGACAATCTCTTCAGTAATAACTTGTGATTAATTAGTCACCTACTGGTTAATTGAATGAGAGGGAAGATGGAAGAGATGGAGTTTATATGATGGCGGACTGACGTCATGGAGAAAGGCAAGAGGGAACAGAGGCAGCTGCAAGCCATTAGACACCAGTTGCAAACTGCAGCACTACCTCTTCTTAGCTGGAGACACTTAACCTGTTCTTAGGCACGGTGACAGCTGGATTACATGTGCAAGACCAGGATAAGCCCCCTTGGATAGTAAGTTCAGTGTGCCCAGGGTGATCCTGGAGGGCCCACCTCATGGGTTGACAAATCAAGGCCTTACTATGCATGTTAGTGTTGAGGTTTGGAATTCCTTGCAACACCCCTCATGCTCTACAAATGACAATGCAGTTTTGCTCCTGACAGTCTTCTGGTAAACATACAAGTGACAAGATTTATTTTTACTTCATGTGATGATAACCATATGTCAACTAAAAAAAAGCTATAAAAACAGTTTGTAAAAGAGGCATGCATTTGTTAGGATGTCTTAAAAATGTACAGAGAACACTGGTAGTAACATGCACTAACACATTAATCCTATTAACACACTTTAATGTGTGCATTGGCACACATTAATCCTATTAACACACTTTATGAGTAACTAGGATCAATGTATAAAATGGAACCTGCAGTAAACATGATAACCATGTTAGTGCACATTAGATAACTCTAGGACAGTGTTTCTCAACTTGGTCCTGGAGTACCCTCTTGCCAGTCAGGTTTTCAGGATATCCACAATGAATAGGCATAAACTTGATTTGCATACACTGCCTCCATTATATGCAAATTTCTTTCATGCATATTCACTATGGATATCCTGAAAACCTGACTGGCAGAGGGGTACTCCAGGACCGAGTTGAGAAACACTGCTCTAGGAGTAGATATGTGCAAAACCGATTTAATGTGCATTAACCTATGGATTAGCATAGGCCCAATCTATTTGTATGTACATGCATTATACCTGGAACTGGAAGAGTAAACTGAAAATAGGGGAGGGCCCAAATTCTTCAATAAACCAAAAAGCTTTTTGCCTTTGCACACCCTTAGTGATTACTTTTCAACGAGTGCTAGGAGAAACACATGCCAAAGCATTATTTTTCATGAAAAGGGCCTTTTCCCAAGCTATGCCCTATCCTCAATAGCCCCCTTTCCTGTGTTTGGCAGAAGTCACTATGTACAGAATGATCATCCTGGAATAGGTTTGATGCAATGAGACATTCCAGTAGTTCTGCAGACTGGAGAACCCATTTACAGTGCAGTTCAATAGGTCTAAGACTGCTCTCCTCTAGTATGCACATGCCAAAATAAAGAGCAATCAAGCAAGGAAAATAAAATGAACTATTTTAGAGAGAGAAGGGACTTGCACCATGACAAAGAATATAAAGAACTGTCAATTAAGGCAATTCGCAAATGCGGAGCATTTTTCATCAGTCACAGGGTCTTATCTGGCATAGTTGAGGTTACCAAGAGAAATGGAGTATTTTAAATAGCAAATATATATCTGACAGATTTTTAAAATATTTATGGCCTTATTGCTAATATTTTAAAAGGAAAAAAAAAAATTTTAATTTCTTTTTTGTCTGAACAAAGCAAGATTGTTATTTTTTTATCCCTTATCTATAAAAACTTTATTTTCCAGTGAATTGTCAATGGAATTTATTAATAATGCAATTAAGAATTCACACAAAGTAAAAATGTGAGGAGATTATAACATGTATACCCTGAGTGTATCCCCACTGTACTCACTTTGTTTGGTGAATTTTACAAAAATCTGTTATCCTATAGCCATGTTTTTAAAGAAATTCATCTTTACAGCTCAGTTTCAGCTGAAGCCAGTGTGGCAACTCCCAAAACTAAAGTATTCTGGCACCTCCTCAAAACAAAACCAGACTTCACTTCCAACTCCTGAACAAAAATCAGCACCCCCCCACCACCAACAACCCAGTACACCTTATAAACCCTGGTGGCCTAGTAAGAGCATGAGTAATCTCCAGTTGCTTGTGCGCATGCCGGCTACAAGTCAAAATAGTCAAAGCAACTTTTTATGGTAGCCATTTTGAGATACTGCTAGCATGGGCAGGAGCAACTGGAGCATAGTTATGCCCCCAAAATCAGCACTCCCCACACCACCCAGTATACTTTACAAACCCTGGTAGCCTAGTAAGAGTATGAGTAATCTCCAGTTGCTTCTGTTCATGCCAGCAACAAGTCAAAATGGCCACAGCAACTTTTTATGGTAGCCATTTTGAGATACTGCTGGCATGGGCAGGAGCAACTGGAGCATAGTCATGCCCTAACTAGGCAGATCATCAGGGTCTATAACGTAAGCCTTGATAGGGAGTTGCATGTCTGCTATTGTACAGAGGGAAGACGAGACAGAGTAGAGACCATTCACTTGTGTTTCGAGAAAACGGGGAGGGGGGTGGGGGGTCAGTTCAGCTGAACAAAACACACCGGCATTTTTGGGCCTAAACTGAAATAAGGCCAAATTCGAATTTTAGGATGTTTCAGTGTTGATACAGACTCTAAAGCAAGCATTACCAAAAAAGCTTTGATCTCAAAATCCTTTACAGGAGTTCCAGATAATCACCACAGACAAGCTGTTGCTGGTATTGGAAGCAAATTCTTCCTTCTACTGGCACAACCTCCCGTTTCTCTTAGGCCTCTGTTCCTATCAACAGGATCAGAAGATGTCAGAGACAGCAAAAATACTTACCTGCAGCAGATGTTCTCAGCAGGCATAGGGCGATGTAATCCATGGAGCACAGTATGGACACGGCCAAGTACACAGTCATTTTAAATCTTTAGGCAGTGCCCATACTGCTAATGTGCCAATGCCTTCTCTCCTGACGTTGGTTTACAGTACTAAGAAACTAACTTAGGAAGATGGGCGGGTTCTGATAATATACAGTAGACTCTCAGCTATCTGGCACCAATGGGGATTGGTGGATGCCAGATAACTGTTTTTCAGGTTACTTGAGAGTTACTGTAAAAACAAACTTATAGCAGCAGGCAGCCGGTCCTCCCTCCCTCCCTCTGGCCCCCTAAGCAGCATGGTTGGTCCTGACAACTAACCTCCTTTCCTCTCTCCATGCCAAAGGCAGCAGTGGCAGCCAATCCCGACTACCCCTCCCCCTCCTCTGCCCCAAAGCAGCAGCGGCAGCCAATCCTGAAAACCCCCCTCCCTCCCTTACTGAGGCAGTAGTGGCAGCCAGTGAACAGAAGAAAAACCGTAAATAGGCTGCTTCCGGCCAGCTCCAGCAGGGCCTTTCTTCTGCCACGCTGGAAGTGACATGGCAGAAGAAAGGCCCTGCCAGGGCTGGCCAGAAGTTTCTTCTGTTCACTTCTGTTTCTACGGCGTTTCTTCTGTTCACTGGCTGTCGCTGCTACTTCGAGGCCAAGAGGGTTGTCAGGATGGATGCCACTGCTGCTGCTTCGGAGGCAGGAGAGAGGAGTTTGTTTGGAGGTTGTCTGAGGAGCATGGGAGACTTTTTTTTTTGGTCGGCAATTTTTTTGCTGTTTGGTTGAGAGTACCAGTTAGCTGAGATTCTACTATATATGCCTGCTGTCCTCAGAACACCTACAACAGTATCTTTGCTTTTTATGAGGACAAGCAGGCATAATATTCTCACATGTGGGACGCCTAAGCTGCCATGATCATATGTCTGGAAGAGGTTAAATACTGAATATACAGGAGCCTGGCAAAATACTATAGGGTTGGACGGAAAGTTGTCTTTAGATAATGAATAAATGTTGCAGAACTGCTTGCCTAAACAGTCTCTTCTGGAGTTGTGCTCTAAACAGCAGTAAGAGGTAAATATATGGATTGAGAACCAAGCAGCCACTTTGCAGATTTCTTCAATAGATGCAGAGCAAAAACAATCACCGAGGCAATCAAAGCCTGTACATCCGTGGGTTGTCACACGGCCTTATAGCATCAACCTAGCCTGAGTATATGCAAAGGAGATACAGTCCACTAGCCAAGTGGAGATGGTTCTTTTAGATGCAACTCCTAGCCTATTAGAATCAAAGAGCTGGGAGGACTCTCTATGCAGCTTAGTGTGGTCCAGATAGTATACCAGAGCACATTTGCAGCCTAAGGCAAATGGGCACATGATTTAGCTACTAAATAGTACATTTCAAACAAACTAGAAAAATATTTCCTCATTCAACGTATAATTAAACTCTGGAATTTGTTGCTGGATAATGTGGTGAATGCAATTAGCTTAGCAGAATTTTTAAAAGGTTTGCATAATTTCATAATAGTGGCTTATAGACTTTTAAGGTGGACTTTGGGAAATCCACTACTTATTCCTAGGATAAATAGCATAAAAATCTTTGTACTCTTTGGGATCTTGCCAGGTACTTGTGACCTGGGTTAGCCACTGCTAGAAACAGGATACTGGACTTGATGGACCTTTGGCCTGTCCCAGTATGGCAATTCTTGTGTTCTTATGTGAATGGGCTGCTTCTCCAGAATGAGAACGTGGCTTTGGAAAGAAACAGGCAAAACAATGGGATTGGTTGAGGTGGAATTCAAACTACTTTAGGATGGAATTTTGGATGTGTTTGAAGGACTACTCTGTCATGACAGAATCTTATCTAGGGAAGATCTGATGTATACTCAGGCTGGGTTAAGGCAGGCATGGATGCCTTTAAAGCTTGTGTAAACTGCATCTGCAGTGGCCCTGAAAGCTCTTGTTTGAGCACAGCCGGAGTCTCCTCCTGGAGATTTGGTGTCTGCACCAGAAGAAACATTGGTGTGGAAGCAGTTTTTGGTGCTACTTGTCTGGGCATGGGAGATCTTGATATCGAGGCATATCTGGGCAGAGACATGATCTGCGATGATGGAGAGCAATGTATAGTGAATTGAAGAGGATGATGCCTGGGACGACACCATGCCCTGCCTAGAAGAGAAAGAATGTTTATGCTTCTTAGCTTTCTTTTGTGCTACCTCCCCCTGATGGGTGAGGCATGGAGGAAGATGTTGCCAAGTCTTGCCTTTGACGAGAACCCATGTGTGAACTCTATTCAGCACTGATGCACAGTGTTGATACTGATGCTGGTATTCATGCAGGCTGTGCATCAGGACCCAGATCTCCCACCATGCTCAATGTCAAATCAAAAGTTCTTTCACACTGAAGCTATTGGACTTTGTGTCCTCTTTTGCATATGCAGACAGAGGTCACAGCAAATGGCCTGTGGTGAAGACCTAGATACTGAAGACCTAGACATTGAATACACCAATTATGGGTGTCAGAGCCTGAAATAGTCCAATTACAGAGGACATTTCTTGAAGCCACTCGGTACCCTCTGATGTCAAGGGGGAAAAAAAAACCCAGCCAATGTAAAGTCAAAAGGCTTGATGGCCCGGCGAGCTCCAGTGAAAAGTATACCAAAAAACATTGACGTTACCTGGGGTGAAAATGGTCTCAAAGTGGTGCCAAAAAATTCAACACTGAATTTACTAAATTTGAAGGCATGACAAAAAAAAAAATGAGAGAGAAAAATGAAGAAAACCACAATAAAATAAAATCACAATAAAATAAAAAGGTGCAAAAAGATATCCAAGTTTGATGTGCTGAGGAACACATCCTCTCGGCTCCATGGAAAACTAAGAAATGACATCAGGTGGGAAGACACCGGCACATACATGGTATGGGCACTGCCTAAAGATTTAAAGTGATAGTGCATTTGATAGCGTTTGTACTGGGTTTCATGGATGACGTAACTCACATGTGAGAATATTATGTCTGCTTATCCTCAGAGAATTCACTTGGTTATTTTCTGCTAGTTCTACATCGTGCCTCCCTAATTTACTTACTAACTCCTATTCACTAGAGATCTCTCTAATGAGATTTTACTAGGGCACAAAAAAAATGGGTAGCAAACCCTGACAAAATCAATTCCAATTATTACAAATGTTTACTATCAGTTGAAAACAGCCATGGGGATAATGTTGGAGAACCTTACCGGACTAGCACAAAACTAATTTCCTTTTAGATCTGTAATTCACCAAGTCACTTGGCCTCAAATACAAGTCGATGGCACCTAACAACTATCAGCTAGCTACTATTGACCCCTTGCATTGCTATATATCAGCATTTTAAAAAAATAAAAATAAAACCACCTCAACACTCCAGGGTGTATGTTTACATCATATTTACAATCCTTCCTGGAGTACCAGAATTATCATAGATGTCAGCCTGAAAACCAGAAAGTGTTTTAAAAAACAACAACGAAAACTCCTCTTCTTCCCTGGCTAACGCTGCACTTTAAAGAAGAAAAAACACTGCTCCCCCACCAAAAAAACCAAAAACAAAAACAGTACAAAAAAGGAAGTGACATGATGGTTCTGTTGGAACCACATTAAATCTGTAAAAACCAACAAATATTCGCCTTCCCCATGAAAATCACTCTTCCCTAAGGAGATGCAGAAATTTCCGCGCAGCACAAATTAGATACCTATCACTTCGCTAGAGGTAAAACGGGACCACTAAAAGAGAAGAGTCGTGGGTCCACCACATGCAAGCAAGATGGTAGCCTCCACAGAGACAGCAAGTATATCAAGGACTGGCCCTGAGGATGTGGGAACGGCCCGGACAAAATACCAGAATCATTGAAGGAGCTGTCACTGGACCTCAAATCAGAAATGCAATCTATGAGGCAAGACAAAGCAGGCAGTAGCCAATTTAAATTAAGAAATGACAGAGCTCATTTGCTGCCAGGATGAAGTGAAAAAATGAATGGAAGGAGAAAAGGAGGAGCTGTAAGACATGCAGCAGGAGGTGTTGTGTAAAAGTGAAGCCGAGTTATGGGAGAAACCTGAGGACATTGAGAATCACACCAGACAGTACAATTTAAGCAGAGTACCAGAGGAGGATACTTTTAAATATGTGATGCAGGTATCTAGCGATATTTGTGAAGACATTTTAAGGTAGGCACATGGAACAGAAGTGTCCATGCCTAAAATCAGCATAGAAAAGAGCGCACTGGGCCCTGGAACGTCCAAGTAAATAACTTTCCTTGTGACACTGTGATCTGCTTAAACAGCTTTAAAGAAAAAAATCTTTCATGCCGCAAGGAAAATACATGACTATAAATGGAAAGCAATATGAGAAGACATTTATCAAGACTTGGCGGTGGCCACTTTGAGAAAAAAAAGGGACATGTAAAGCAGTGACAGAAAAAAGGAGGGCCATAGATATTGATGGCAATACCCCTTTGCTTTGGTAATGACAAAAGAGGGAGTTTACCAAGAAAGCCAGGACACCGAGAGAGGCATGGAGTACATTGATCACTATGAAAGCAGAAATCCTCCCCAAAGAAGCTTCTAGAATAACAAGCGAAGGGGGCCAGAAAATGCAGGCCGCCAAGTGGAGAAGAGTAAGGAGGGGACTGAAAGAACATCATCGGAAAGTGGAAAAAGACATTGGATTGCCTTCACGAACTTTAACAGTTGCCAATTGATATACTTAATGGTGTCTGAAAGTATATACTTAATGGTGTCTGAAAGTAATAGATGAGTTGAGGAAATATTATGCGCCTAGAGTGTATGTATAGTGTGAGTGAGTGCTGGGAAAGTGGGGGAATATATGGAATGGAAGACTGATCAATAGAAGTATGACTGTAATGAGAAGGAGGAAGATGGGGAAACTGGCATGAGGATTCTAGCCTTTGAGCATGCTGGGTATGTGGGCACTTCTTTCATATAGGGCCTCGGGATAAATATAGACTGACTAAGGTGCGGGGAAGGGTGGGGAGCGACTATTTCAGGTAATTGGTGGGGAGAGGAAGGAAGGGTGATGTAGATGGAAGGGAGAGAAGGGGAACACACAAGTACACGAATGACTAGTCTCTTGGAAGGCTTATGGGAAGCCTGATGAGAAAACAGGAGAAAGGAAGGAAGAATGGCTGGAGGCTGGGATGGCCATGCTATGACTCATTGGATGCTGCCAGTGGAGAACAATAGAACCTTAGATCAAAAACTGTGAAGATTGTAGCTTAGAATGTAGGGGGCATTAATCCCCCCTTAAACATTTTGCAACAAATGCAATGACACAAGGTGGACATAGCATTGTTATAAGACACACATTTAGATGATAAAGAGCATTACTTATTTATAAGAGACAATTTCTCTATTGCTGAATTTAAACAGACTTATCTATGTTAATTAGCAAAAGAAAATAATTTTACCTTTGTCTTGAATGTCTACGTGTATTCAGCATGGTAATATGAGCATCTGTTAGCAAACTAGTCAGCCAAGTTCACTTGAGTTTATACAGAGTTTAAGGCCAGTGGACACCAAATGATTCACAGACGTGCTTCAGCTCATCGTTAACTATGTAGAACAGCGAGTACACCCACACAAAACAATCCACTTCAAGACTTTGCAATGCATTATGATATTAAGTTACAGTTTAAGAGAAGTTTTAGGGGGCCTATGAATTCTTCAAAGATTATGATGAGAAGAGCTCTTGCAGGATCACATACTACATCTTTGGATAACTCTCTCATGCTAGGCTGACAAAAAGTGTTTAAGATCTGCAAAGAATTCAGTTTAATATGGCAAGGTTTTTTCAAAATTATATTGGTATTAAAAGAAAAATGGATATCCCATAGAATTCAGAAAATGACTTTTTAAAACATTTCAAGGTCCAGACCGACAAGATTATGGAAATTAATAATAATAATTTATTTTTTTGTATACCGCCATACCCAGGGAGTTCTAGACGGTTCACAACAAATAGATGAATTACATACAGTGCGATTGAGAAAAGAAGAACATAGCAAGGCAGTCGAAAGGTCAAAACTAGCTTACATTGACAATTTAGGTGAGGGAAAGGCTAATACAGAGCATATACAGTATGTACTGTAAGAGAATACAATTGGATTTATGAGAAGGGGGAACAAAGCATATTAGATGAGAGGGGGGAGCAACAATCTTGGAAGGGTGGGGAAAAAGTAAAGGAAGAGGTGGGAAGCGTTGAGGAGGGGGAGGGGAGGGTTAAGGATTTGATCTGTTGCAAAGAAGATATTTTGATCTGTTTTCTAATGTGGAGAAGGGGAACGTTAAGGCGGAAGTGGGGAGCATTAAGGATTTGGTCCATTGAAAAGTAGAGTTTTGAGCTTTTTTCTAAAGTGGAGGTATGAAGAGGCGTCAAGTATAATTTGGGCGAGCCATGAATTTAGTTTGGCCGCTTGAAAAGAGAAGGTTCGTTCGAGGAATCTTTTAAGATGACACGATTTCAGTGAGGGAAAAGCGAACATAGTTATTCTGCGGGAGCTCTTCTTATTGTAGTTCAGGTTGAAGTGGGGGTAAAGATAGTCTGGTGACATACCAGATACGGTTTTGTAGCAGATGCAAGAGAACTTAAATAGGACTCTGGATTCGAATGGCAGCCAGTGCAACTTGTGGTAGAAAGGGGATATGTGTTCCCATTTCTTCAGGCCAAAGATAAGGCGGATGGCGGTATTTTGGACCAATCTCAGCTTCTTGGAGATTTTCTTTAAGGCGCCTAGATAAATGATGTTACAGTAGTCCAGGACACTAAGAATAGAAGCTTGGACCAGCAGACGAAAGGAGGTGTCGTCAAAGTATTTTTAATGGTGCGGAGTTTCCAGAGCACCAAGATACTTTTCTTAAACACTAGGTCAGTGTGTTTCTCCAGTGTGAGATGCTTGTCTAAGGTGACTCCTAGTATTTTTAAAGATTGCTCAATACAGTAGTCTAGACCACAGTTCTTCAACCGCCGGTCCGCAGGAAATTTTTGCCGGTCTGTGCAGGGCCGGCAAGATTGACTTACTTCAATTTCCTGCCGGTCCGCGTAGGGCCGGCAAGATCAACATCTGAAGTCTGCGCTAGAGAGCTGAACGGGGACGATGGGCATCCCGCGGGTTCCCCCTTCGGTTTACGGGGATCCCGTGGGGACGCCTCCGAGGGTCGCGGGGATCCTGCGGGGCTGGATATACTCAGTCGCGCGGCTCTTCTCCCTACCTGCTCTGCTTGCAGCACAGAGCCGAACGGAAGTCTTCCCGACGTCAGCGCTGACGTCGGAGGGCCTCCCTCCCTCCGACGTCAGCGCTGACTTCGGGAAGACTTCCGTTCGGCTCTGTGCTGCAGGCAGGGCAGGAAAGGAGAAGAAGAGTAGCCTCGCGGCTCGAGTGGCGTAGCAAGGGAGGGGGGCAGTCCGCCCCGCCCCAGGTGCAGCACAGCCAGCCAGGTCCCCTTACTTTTGTGGCGCTTCCCCAACCGACAACAGAACAGGCCCGGTCGGACAAACCTCCCTGCCCTGTAGCCGCGGATCTAAATTACCTTCTTACAGTTGCTGTAAGAAGGTAATTTAGATCCGCGGCTACAGGGCAGGGAGGTTTGTCCGACCGGGCCTGTTCTGTTGTCGGTTGGGTGGGGAAACGCCACAAAGGTAAGGGGTAGGGAGGAAAGGTGGAGTGGAGAAGAAAAGACGCTTAAGGGAAATGGGTAAAACTGAGGGGGGGAGAAAGACGCTGAAAGCACTGGGGAAGACAAAGGAGTAGAGAAGGACGCTGAAAGGCCATGGGGAAGGCGGGGTGGGGGGGGGAGAAGGACACTGAACGGCCATGAGGAAGAGGGGGGAGAAGGACGCTGAAAGGACATGGGGAAGACAGAGGGGGGGAGAAGGACACTGAAAGCACATGTGGAAGACAGAGGGGGGAGAAGGACACTGACAGGACATGGGGAAGATGGGGGGAGAAGGACGCTGAAAGGAAATGGGGAAGAGAGAGTGGGGAGAAGACGCTGGCAGGGAAGAAGACAGAGATGCCAGACTATGGGGGGAGCGGAGGGAAGAAGATGGGTGCCAGACCAATTTGGAAGGGGGGAGAAAGGGAGAGGCACAGTAACAGAGCAAATGGAAGACGCAGAGGGAAGAGAGACAGTGGACGGAAGGAATTGAATGAGAACATGAGGAAAGCAGAAACCAGGCAACAAAGGTAGGAAAAGAATTCTATTTCTTTTTTTTTTTTTTTTCTTCAAGATAAAGTAGTATATCAGTTGTGTTGATTAAAATTTATAAACATTAGAGGCTCTGGTAGAAACCCGTTTACAAAGTATGTATTCTTCCCAATTAATATTTCCAAATTAATAAAGTCTTTTTGCTTATTTGTAAATGGGTTTCTACCTGAGCCTTTAATTCAGTAGCATAATTAAATGAAATAACTATTTCTGAAGTTTATAGGGACGGGCGGGGACGGAGGGGATTCCTCACGGGGACAGGTGGGGACGGAGGGGATTCCTCACGGGGACAGTTGGGGACGGGTGGGATTCCTCACGGGGACGGGTGGGACTTTGGCTGAGACGGGTGGGATTTCTGTCCCCGTGCAACTCTTCTAGTCTGCGCTGGGCCGGAGAGATCTTGGGGAGCCTCCGACAGTGGCTTTCTCCCCTCTCTGCAGCTCTCCTTTACTTCCCAGCGCAGCGATTCACGAAGGCAGCCTCGGGGCTTTTGCTGAGTCGCGGCTGCCTCTGATGATGCAACTTCCTCTTTCCTCAGAGGCGGCGCGACCCAACAAAGGACCTGAGGCTGCCTTCCTGAATCGCTGCGCTGGGAAGTAAGACGAGCTGCTGGGAGGGGAGAAAGCCACTATCAGAAGCTGCTGGGCAAGGGAAAAAAAGGGCTGCTACTGGAGAGGGAGAAGGAGAAGAAGAGATGCTTCTGGGAGGGGAGGAGGGAAAGGAATCTGGGAAGCTGCTGGGCAAGGAAAAAAAGGGACAGCTGCTACTGGAGAGGGAGAAGGAGAAGGAGAGATGCTGCTGGGAGGGGAGGAAGGGAAGAGAGTTACTGCTGGACAGGAGGAGGAGGGAAGGAAGAATGAAAAAAGGAAGGAAAGAGCTGGCAGAGAGATTAGAGGAGGGGAAGGGGAGACACAGGCATGAGAAAGTAGAGAGATTGATGATAGGAAGGGGTCAGCAGAAAAATAAGCAGAGAGGGACAACGATGATAGATCTGGTGTAGGAGAGATAAAAATGAAGAGAGCAATGAAGCTGGAATGAATCATGTAAAAAGGAGAGAGGGATACAAGCTGGATGGAAAAGGGAGAGGGGCATAGAAAGAAGACAGATACCATATGGAAGGGGGAGAGGACAGACAGTGGATGGAAGGGGCAGATGCTGGATTGAAGAGACAGAGAGGGCAGACGCTGGAAGGAAGAGAGTGAAAAGAAGATTGAAAGCAGAAACCAGAGACGACAAAAGGTAGAAAAAAATAATTTTATTTCTATTTTGTGATTAGAATATATCAGATTTGAAATATATATCCTGCTAGAGCTGGTGTTAGACATAATTGGGGACTGCAAAACCCAGGAAGTGCTTCTTTAGCTTCCAGCTGGCTTAGGGCGCTCTCTGACCAGGGGGCAGTTGCCCTAATTGCACTCCCCTAAAACTATTCCTGTCATGTGTGACTGCAGTAGTCTGTCAGCATGATATTTCTGTGTAGCATTCTGTAATAATTTGGATTGTTCAGTTTTCTTGATAGTAGAGGAGATATATGTGAAGGGGAGGGGAGACAGGGGTTTTTGTTGATCCTTGCTCTGAATTATTTGTATTTATAAAATGACAAATGTACAGAATATTGTTTCTTTTTATACTTTAATAAAATACATTCAATATAAAATCATAACTGAGGCTTGTGTGGATGGGATCAGATGATTTGTGTGGACCGAGCTCGCGGAGATGGGGCGGAAACAGGGTTTTAAAATTTTAGTCCTAGTAGTTTGCCGGTCCACAAAATAATTATTTTTTTTCTGCCGGTCCACGGGTGTAAAAAGGTTGAAGAACACTGGTCTAGGCCATTGACATGTAGCGCAGTTTCCTTGATTTTGTCGTTTGGGGATACTAAGAAGAATTTCGTTTTTTCTGGGTTTAGCTTTAGTCTAAACGCTGTCATCCAAAGTTCGATCTGATTTAGGGTGAAAGATAGTGAGTTTAGAAGCTCTGAGGTAAGGTAAGAGAGCGGAATGATTATGATGATGTCGTCTGCCTAGATGAAGAATTTGAGCTTTAAACTCTGCAGGAGGTTTCCTAGGGAAGCAAGGAAAAAGCACAGTTACTTACCGTAACAGGTGTTATCCAGGGACAGCAGGCAGATATTCTTCACGTATGGGTGACGTCACCGACGGAGCCCCGGTACGGACCTTTTTAACTAGAAAGTTCTAGTTGGCCGCACCGCGCATGCGCTGGTGCCTTCCCGCCCGACGGAGGAGTGCGTGGTCTCCAGTTAAGATAAGCCAGCTAAGAAGCCAACCCGGGGAGGTGGGTGGGTCGTAAGAATATCTGCCTGCTGTCCCTGGATAACACCTGTTACGGTAAGTAACTGTGCTTTATCCCAGGACAAGCAGGCAGCATATTCTTCACGTATGGGTGACCTCCAAGCTAACAGAGAGGGAGGGGGGATGGTTGGCCATTAGGAAAATAAATTTTGTAACACAGATTGGCCGAAGTGTCCATCCCGCCTGGAGAAGGTATCCAGGCAGTAGTGAGTAGTGAATGTGTGAACTGAAGACCAAGTGGCCGCCTTGCAGATTTCCTCAATAGGCGTAGAGCGGAGGAAAGCCACAGAAGCAGCCATAGCTCGGACCCTGTGGGCCGTGACAGCTCCTTCCAGCGACAGGCCAGCTCGAGCATAACAGAACGCAATACAGGCAGCAAGCCAATTGGACAGCGTCCGTTTAGATACAGGGTGACCCAGACGGTTAGGATCGAAGGTCAGAAAGAGTTGAGGAGAGGAGCGGTGAGCCCTGGTACGGTCAAGGTAGTACGCCAGGGCACGCTTACAATCCAGCGTGTGAAGAGCCTGTTCCCCAGGATGAGAATGGGGTTTAGGGAAGAAGACAGGCAGTACGATGGACTGGTTGAGGTGAAAGGCTGAAACCACCTTAGGAAGGAATTTAGGATGGGTACGCAGAACCACCTTGTCATGGTGAAAAACAGTGAACGGTGGATCGGCGACCAGTGCATGTAGCTCACTAACCCTCCTGGCAGAGGTGATGGCAATGAGGAAAAGCA
The DNA here is from genome assembly GCF_902459505.1 of Geotrypetes seraphini. NCBI lineage: Eukaryota > Metazoa > Chordata > Amphibia > Gymnophiona > Dermophiidae > Geotrypetes > Geotrypetes seraphini. The sequence goes on along the minus strand of NC_047092.1, from coordinate 144,671,168 downwards.
CCTTCCATGTGAGAAATTTGAGCGAGGTAGTAGCAAGAGGCTCAAAAGGAGGTTTCATGAGGGCTGACAAAACCACATTGAGGTCCCAGACGACGGGGGGAGGCTGAAGAGGTGGTTTGATATTGAAGAGGCCTCTCATGAACCGGGAAACCAGAGGATGAGCCGTGAGGGGTTTTCCAAGAATAGGCTCATGAAACGCAGTGATGGCACAGAGGTGCACTCTGATTGAGGTCGACTTGAGGCCAGCGTCGGAGAGAGAGAGCAAATAGTCCAGTACAGTTTCCACCGCCAGAGAGGCGGGATTGTGATGATGAAGGAGACACCAAGCGGAGAACCGGGTCCACTTCTGATGGTAACATTGGAGTGTGGAGGGTTTCCTGGAGGCATCCAAAATGCGACGGACTGGCTGAGACAGGTTTTCTGGAGAGGTCAGCCCGAGAGAAACCAAGCTGTCAGGTGGAGGGAAGACAGATTGGGATGTAGCAGAGACTGATGTTGCTGCGTAAGCAGAGAAGGAAATACAGGAAGAGGAATGGGCTCCCTGGAGCTGAGTTGAAGCAGGAGGGAGAACCAATGTTGTCTGGGCCACCGAGGGGCGATGAGAATCATGGTGGCCCTGTCCTTGCGGAGCTTGAACAGGGTCCGCAACATCAGAGGAAGTGGAGGGAAGGCATAGAGGAACCGATCCGTCCAGTCGAGTAGGAATGCATCCGGGGCCAGACGATGTGGAGAGAAGAGTCTGGAGCAGAACTGGGGCAGCTGATGGTTGTGAGGAGCTGCAAAGAGGTCCACCTGTGGAGTGCCCCATCGAGCAAAGATGGAGTGGAGAGTGGGAGGGTCCAGGGTCCACTCGTGAGGTTGAAGGATGCGGCTGAGCTGGTCGGCCAGGGAGTTCTGTTCGCCCTGGATATAGACCGCTTTGAGGAAAAGATTGTGGGATGTGGCCCAGGTCCAAATTCGGAGGGCCTCCTGACAAAGGAGACGAGATCCGGTGCCGCCTTGCTTGTTGATGTAGTACATGGCGACTTGGTTGTCCGTGCACAGGAGAAGAACCTGAGGATAGAGAAGGTGCTGGAAGGCCTTGAGAGCATAAAACATGGCTCTGAGTTCCAGGAAATTGATGTGATGTTGACGCTCCTGAGGGGTCCAGAGTCCCTGGGTGCGTAGATCCCCTATGTGAGCTCCCCATGCATAGGGGGAGGCATCTGTGGTGATGATCATGGAATGAGGGGGCGGATGAAGAAGGAGGCCCCTGGAAAGATTTGAGGAGTTCAACCACCATTGAAGAGATTGCTGAAGAGACGATGTTACAGAGATGGGATGAGAGAGAGGATCCCTGGTCTGTGACCATTGGTTGGCGAGGGTCCATTGTGGTATTCTCAGATGGAGTCGCGCCAGAGGAACCACATGGACTGTCGAGGCCATGTGACCCAGAAGAATCATCATCTTGCGAGCAGGGATGGATGGTTGGAGGAGTACCTGTCGACAGAGGTGAAGCAGTGTCCGGTGCCGGTCGGCAGGAAGGAACGCTCTCATGGAGTTGGTATCGAGAAGAGCTCCGATGAACTGAAGGCGCTGCGTGGGAAGCAGATGCGACTTGGGATAATTGATCTCGAACCCCAGGAGATGGAGGAAAGAGATGGTGTGGTGAGTGGATTGCAGCACAAGTGGAGCGGTTGTTGCTTTCACCAACCAATCGTCCAAGTAGGGGAACACTTGTAGGTTGTGGGACCTGAGAAAGGCCGCTACCACAATCAGGCATTTGGTGAACACCCTGGGCGATGATGCGAGACCAAAGGGCAGCACCTTGTATTGATAGTGGTGATTCTGAACCTGGAATCGGAGGTAGCGACGTGAAGCCTGATGAATTGGAATGTGGGTGTAGGCCTCCTTGAGGTCCAGGGAACATAGCCAGTCGTGTTGAGAGAGAAGAGGATAAAGTGTGGCAAGGGAGAGCATTCTGAACTTCTCCGTGACCAAACACTTGTTGAGGTTCCTGAGGTCGAGGATAGGACGAAGATCTCCCGTTTTCTTGGGTACCAGGAAGTAGCGGGAGTAAAAACCTTGACCCCTCTGGTCTTGCGGAACTTCTTCGATGGCATTGAGGAGGAGAAGGGATTGGACCTCCCGAAGGAGGAGAGGAATTTGGGAGGAGTGAGAAGCAGACTCTACGGGAGGATGATCTATGGGTAGAGTTTGGAACCTTAGTGAGTATCCGTGACGGATGATGTTGAGAACCCACAGGTCTGACGTGATGGCCTCCCAGCGGTGGAGGAAGATGGTGAGGCGGCCTCCGATAGGCTGAGGAAGAGGCATGGAAGGTTGGAGACTGGCTATGCCCTGGAGAAAGGAGTCAAAAGGGCTGAGGGTTTTTAGTCGAAGGGAGAGGCTTGGTCGCCTGGTGGGACTGAGAACGAGCCTGAGTGTGTTGTTGTTGTTGGTGGCGAGGCCGGCGGGATTGTTGCTGAGGAGGATTCAGCGGCCTGGCAGAGAATCGACGTTGATAAGAGGACTGAGGCCTGTATGGTCGTGCCGGTGGAGTCTTCTTCTTCGGCGTAATGAGGGTGTCCCATCTGGTCTCATGAGCCGAAAGTTTTTGTGTTGTGGTATCAAGAGATTCCCCAAAAAGTTCATCACCAAGGCAGGGCGCGTTGGCGAGACGGTCTTGGTGGTTGACATCAAGGTCAGACACCCTCAACCAGGCTAGGCGTCGCATGGCTACAGCTAGTGCAGAGGCTCGTGAAGTAAGCTCGAAGGAGTCGTAAATCGAGCGCACCATAAATTTTCTGAGCTGAAGGAGGCTGGAAATCTGCTGTTGGAAAAGTGGGATTTTACGCTCAGGTACATACTTTTCCAAAGCAGAAAGTTGTTGGACCAGGTGTTTCATATAAAATGAAAAATGAAACGAGTAATTGTTGGCTCTGTTAGCCAGCATGGCATTCTGGTACAGGCGCTTTCCAAATTTGTCCATAGTTTTTCCCTCTCTGCCAGGAGGGGTGGAGGCATACACACTAGATCCCTGAGATTTCTTTAGAGTGGACTCTACGAGGAGGCTCTCATGGGGCAATTGGGTTTTATCAAATCCCGGGATCGGGATGACCCGGTATAAACTGTCCAGTTTTTTAGGGGCACCTGGGACAGTCAGTGGGGTTTCCAAATTTTTATAAAATGTTTCCCGTAGGATATCATGTACGGGGAGTTTAAGAAATTCCTTGGGAGGTTGGTCGAAGTCCAAGGCTTCTAAAAATGCCTGGGACTTCTTGGAGTCGGACTCAAGTGGGATGGAGAGAACCGCAGACATCTCCCGAAGGAATTTCGTGAAGGAGGATTGCTCGGGCTTGGAAGTGGTTTCAGCCATAGAGGGTTCCTCATCGGTAGAAGAGGCATCCTCTTCGGTACCGAGTGGGGATTGCTCCCACAGGTCTGGGTCCCTGACAGCCGGTTCAGTATGGCGTGTTTTAGAAAGGGACTTGCCAGATCGCATGGATACGGTGCCGGGGGATGAAGACCGGCGTCGATCTCTGTCCCTGGAGGAATGGTGTCCATCCCGGTCCCGAGATGACCGGCGTCGATCTGGGGCCTGGGTCGGGTCCTCTGCCGAGTAAGTCTGAAGTACAGGCTGAGCAGATAAGACCGGCATGGATGTGTTCAGCGGTACCGAAGGGGTGGATACCGGTGGGGCGGTACCAGGCTCGGTCTGGACTGGTACCGGAAGGAGCGGTGCCAGTATGGTTGGAAGGAGCTGTTGGAGTTGCTTCTGTAGCTGCTCCTGAAGTTTGTCCTGGAGGATGGCCGAGATCCGGTCCTCCAATGGGGGCACCGGTACCGCTTTAGATTTCTTCGGTACCATAGGTGCTGCTCGACGCTCCGGCGATGAGGAGGCCGATGACGAGGCACTCACCGTGATCGGAGCGGAGCGTTTACGGGATCGGCGGGACGTCGGAAGAACCGGTGTCACCGCTGTAACAGGAGGTCGCTCAAGGGAAGTGGAAGGCTTCTTAGCCGGCTTACCTGGCGCTATCGACCCCGAAGGAGGATCAGGCGGTGTCGATGTGGCCGGTGCCGATTTAGGCGGTGCCGTCGACGTCGGGGCCTGCTCCATGGTAGAACCGGCACCGAAAAGAATATTTTGCTGTATTTGCCGGTTCTTAAGTGTGCGTTTCTTGAGAGTCGCACAGCGGGTGCAGGTGTCAGCCCGATGCTCTGGACCCAAACACTGAAGGCACCAGTTGTGCGGGTCAGTCAGAGAGATCGGGCGTGCACACCGCTGGCACTTCTTGAAGCCCGGTTGCGGGGGCATGAAGGGAAACACGGCCTCCGCGAAATCAAACCCGGAGGCTTGTATGATTACAACAGGCCCCGCCGGGGCCGGCTGCAAAAAAGCAAGAAAAAGACACGAGTTTTTTTTTTTTTAAACGGAAAGTAAAGTCAAAAGACAAAAAGGATCAAAAAAAATCGCGAGCGGGAAGGCAAAATAGAGTTTTCAACGGCCGTTGAAAGCACATGCGTCTTCTTCGCTCCGCGGAAACGAAGAAACTGGAGACCACGCACTCCTCCGTCGGGCGGGAAGGCACCAGCGCATGCGCGGTGCGGCCAACTAGAACTTTCTAGTTAAAAAGGTCCGTACCGGGGCTCCGTCGGTGACGTCACCCATACGTGAAGAATATGCTGCCTGCTTGTCCTGGGATAATGTTAAATAGGGTGGGGGACAAGGGGGAGTCTTGTGGGACCCCCACAAGGGTTGTCCCAGCTGTAAGAGGTAGTGTCGTCCTTGAACACCTTGTAAGTTCTTGTTGTCAAGAATTCGTGGAACCAATTAAGAACATGACCTGAGATTCCAATAGATGTTAGACAGTCTAGTAGAGTGGCATGGTCAACCAAGTCAAATGCACTACTCAGATCGAGTTGCAATATTAGAGCACTTGAGTCTTGGCTGAATAGTTGATGAAGGTAATCAAGCAGAGAAGCTAAAATTGTTTCAGTGCTGTGACCTGACCGGAAACCGGATTGATTGTCATGTAAGATATTGCGTTTTTCTAAGTATGTGTTGAGTTTGGTGTTTACTATTCCTTCTGCTATTTTGGTAGTCAGGGGGATATTGGCGATAGGTCTGAAGTTGGATGCAGTGTTAGATGGCTCTTTAGTATTTTTCTTAATTGGTGTAATCATAATGTGCCATTGTTCTACTGGGAACTTCCCAGAGGATAGTAGAGAGTTGATCCAAATCATCATTTTGGCCTTAAAATTGACTGGGGCTGATTTCATGACATTAGGGGGACAGGTATCTAGTCTGCAGTAGGAATTGGCATACTTATTGTAGTGTTTACTAAAAGTTTGCCAGTCTATGGGTGAGAATGTATTCCAGAATAGGTCGGCTCTGGAGTCGTCTGAGTCTAGTAGAATGGGGTAACACCAATGGGGCTTGGTTGGGTCGGTGAGGGAGGATCTTAGTTTATGTATTTTGGAGATGAAGAAATCCGCCATGCTGTTTGCAGTTAGAGTGGGCTCTTCGGGTGTGTCGATAAATGTTTCTATATTGTATAGATCATTTACCAGCTTAAAAAAGTTGCTACTGTTGGTTGAGATGTCACCGATTTTGAGGGCATAGAAGTTTTTGCGTTTTTCTTTGGTCAGATTTTTGTAGATTTTTAATTTTTGTCTCCAGGCGATTCTGTGCTCTTGTGATCCTGATTTTAGCCAAAGTCTTTCCGATTTTCTTAGGTCTCTCTTTAGTATTAGCAGTTCTGTGTCAAACCAGCCCTCTAGGTTTTTAAGTCTCTTTCTGCGTGTTTTAATGGGAGCCATTTTATTTAGGATATTGGTGCTATCATTAATCCAGGAGTTCATAAATTGATCGGTTTGTTTGTTTTGTTCTGAAATGATCTCATAGTGAGACCAGAATTCTACGGGATTTATTTTACCTCTGCTAGTAAGGAATTTTTTTTCTCTCGTTTTTGGGTTATTATTTGTTGGACTTGTAGTTTTTAGTTGGCAATTGAGTTCAAAATTGCAGAGACTGTGATCCGACCATAGTGAGTCAGTTCAGCGTTCTTGTTTCCAGAATATTTTGGGGTTAAGTGGCTCACTAGAGGAGAAAGTAACTAAATCTAACTGATGGCCTCTTTGGTGGGTTTTAACTGGGGGAGGTTTGAGGTACCCTAGTGAAGAGATGAGTGACCAGAGTTCTGTGGTTTCGGGTTGGTCTATTTTTTCCAGGTGGATGTTGATATCTCCACACAGTAGGTTGTAAGGGCTAGATAGAGAGTTAGTTAGTAAAACTTCGGAGAAGTCATCCTTGGCAAGGTTCCATTTTTTTTGGTGGAACATAAAACAGGGTTGTTGTTAACGCAGCCGCTAGGGATTTGGACGATAGTGAGAGTGAAAGAATTTCTAGGTTGGGAGTGGATTTTGAGTTTAGAATAGAGCAGTGTAGGTTGTCTTTAAAAATTATGGCTAGGCCTCCCCCCCTGCCCCAAGTCCTAGCTAGCGATAAAATTTTGAAGCCTGGGGGAAGGCAGTCTTGGATAATAATATCGTTATCGGATAGTAGCCATTTTCTGTAAATAGAGCGAAGTCGGGACTGGTTTCTTTCAGCCAGTCCTTAATAAGTAAGGACTTGTTCCTCATGGATCTTATATTTAAGTAAAAGCCATGTAGGTTCTGGTGGTTGGCCGGGTCAATTGGACAAATGTGTGAGTAAGTTAGTTTTTTTTAGTGATCGTTGTTTTTTTATGTATGGTTTGGTCGGTCTGCGTAGTGGTGGTAGAACTGGTATTGGGAAGGGGCCTGCATCAGAGTAATCATATAATGTACGGTGAGAGATTGTAGGGGTGTTAGTTTTAACCGCACGGAATGTGGGGTTAAGTACAGGGATAGGGGTTGGGGTGAGTGAATTGATAAGGCAAATTCTGAACCAGATCAGATAGAGTAGGAATAGTGGTAGGCACGGTTGGGAGTTGGGGCAGGCCATGATACAGATCTTTCTGTAGGAGGAATGGGAAGAAAGGCTGAGGTTGCGGTTGGGGAGAGAAAAACACTGTCCAACCAACGTAGGATTGGGATGACAAGAAACAGTCCAGCCGAAGGGGGGATGATGGCTAGAGATACAATGGAAACGACCAGCAGTCTGACAAAGGAGGTTACTTATCGACTAGAGGGTCTGACTGTTCTGTCATGGGATCAGAAGTTGTAGACGCTTCACGTTCCGGCGCTTCACGAAGGTGCTCACAAAGGCGCATGCGCCTTAGTCGTGTGTCTTCGTCGGCACACCGAACGGCTGCACACTGTTGGGGAGTTCTTTTAAAAGGCTCCCAAAGACTCTCGCCGGTGAAGGGGAGGGGCGGAGCAGTGCTCCCACGCTCCTCTCCTTTTCTGTGCTGGGCCCATGGCCAGGAGGTGATCTGGGCAGCAGAAAAGGCTGCCGAAGTGGTAGTGCAGCAGAAAGGCTGCATGCCGATGGGGGAGTTCTTTTAAAAATGATGACAATAATCCGGCTATTAGTTTGGAATTCAGATTAGTGTAGACTTTTGGATACAATAGGCATTTACCATATTATCAGAGAAGTGATGGCAGTTTTAGGAAAACAGCAGCAATTAATAAGTTATAAGATTCAAGAAGTGATTATGATATGAATTTTTTTTTGTCTTGATTTTTTTTTTTTTTTTATATATTATGGAAACTAAGAACATCAGAAAGTACTTTGATGCAGCATCATTCCGCTTACTGGTGCAATTTTCCATATTAAGCCTGCTCGACTATTGTAACATCATTTATCTGGGGTCTATCAAGAAAACCATTCAAAGACTCCGAATTATACAAAATTTGGCGGTTTGACTGATTTTTGTTATTAAAAAAATGGGAATATATAACCCCCTACTATCAAAAACTTCATTGGCTGCCCCTAGAAGCAAGAGTGTTGTTCAAATTTGCCTGTCTTTGTTTCAAATCTATTCTAGGTTTGGCCCCCATATACCTGGTCTCCCATTTTAACCTGGACTGTTTCACCAGGCCTACACACAGAGTACATATGTTTAGTCACCCAACAATAAAGGCTTGCCGATACAAGAGATACCTGGGCAAAACTCTTGCTTTCCAGGTAGGTCAACAGAACGGTTGGCTGGGTAACATCATTTAGCACTCCTCATCCTATCTTAGCTTTAGAAAACTAGTTAAAACAAATCTGTTTAACCAATTTGTAACCAAGAACTCTTAAAGCCTTATCCCTGTATTCTACTTACATGTACTCAATGTCCCTACATTGTGACTATTACTCTGACTTTCTCCTTTTCTACTTGTATTCTCCATCTCTACATGTATTCGACGACTTCATTGTAATTATTTTCACTGATTGTCCAACTCTTCTTGTTGTAAACCGCCTCGAACTACTATGGCTTTGGCGGTATATAAGAATAAAAGTATTATTATTATTAAAATATACCTTAAAGAAAGCCAAATCACCTATACCAGGGGTGTCCAATGTCGGTCCTCGAGGGCCGCAATCCAGTCGAGTTTTCAGGATTTCCCCAATGAATATGCATTGAAAGCAGTGCATGCAAATAGATCTCATGCATATTCATTGGGGAAATCCTGAAAACCCGACTGGATTGCGGCCCTCGAGGACCGACATTGGACACCCCTGACCTATACTGAAGTAGCTCAGCCAAAAGATTAGCTACATGACAACTGTCATGTTATTTTTATAAAAAGAAGAGTAAAATAAGGATGAACCTCCCCGTCCAAACAAAAAACAAAAAAAAAACCCTCTTTCTCTAAAGATATCTATGTCTAGACTTCTCTTGGAAAATAAGAGATGCCTTGGAAAATAGAGATGCCTCTAAAAACAGATGCACAAAAATATTTAATTTCTGCAAACTGCATTATTTAGTTGTAATTTTTTATAGAACACCGGTTATATAGGATATAGGGACACTGGATAATCTGCTCTTCTTTTGTCCCTTGATACTTAGATTTTGGCAATCCATTTGGAGACAAATCAATAGAATATTGGAAGCTCCAGTGGCATTGACATATGATATAGTGCTATGCGGCAAGTTAATGATGGCCAAGAGTCCAATTACTTCATGTAATAATAGATTACTTTTCATCATGACGGGAGTTGCCATACAACTTATTCTGAAAGATTTGGACAGGTTAAACTATAGTTTTTGGTAGGAATCCTTATGCCAAACTTATAAATTTGAATGTATGGGAGCAATACAATTGGGACATTATAAGAAATTCAAGGAGGTTTGGGACCCATTGACAAAATTCTGTAAAGATTGATTATTGGTTTTAGCCCTTTGATTATGCACGTCCAGGAGGGTTGGGGGGGAGGGGGGATATGCCTTTAATTTATTATTTGATTGTAATTTGTTGGTCTTGATCATTTGTATTATTCTTGATTGTCTTTATGCTATATGAAAAGGTGGGTGGGTGGGAAGGGATATGTTTTTATTATTTCGTTATATCATTTGATGGAATTAAGTGCTGTCTATTTGTACATGGCTTGATAATATGTTGCTGGCTTTTAAAATAAATAAAGATATTTAAAAAAAAAAAAAAAAAAAGAACACTGGTTCTCAAACCTGCCCTGAGGGACCACCAGCCAGTCAGGTTTTCAGGCTATATCTAATGAATATACATGAGAGATTTCTATACAATGGAAATGACAGGCATGCAAATCTCACTCATGCATATTAGATAACTCAAATTCTTAAAACCAGCTATTAAATATTTAATACAAACAAGTATTATCTGAATCAATTCAATTTTAATCTTATCTCCCACAGTTCATTTCATTACAGTACTTTTACAACTTACCAATACTTAATTTATCGGCTGATCCTGGCTTGTGCCATGCTTAGTTTATTGGTAGGTGAAAGATATATTAAAGATTTTGATGAGGTTTTAGTATAAATGAAAGGGAATGTATGTGAATTATTTTGTATTGTAGGTGAAGTTGTGATGTTGGTGAGCCTTGCAAACACAGCTCCTGAAGCAGGTGGCAAAACACAGTCTTGTGTTGAGCTGAATGCTTTATGAATTGAAGAACAGGACCATCATGAGGACAGAGGGGCCTGCCGATTGATTAAGAAACTGTGATTTTCATGTGCTAGACTGTTGTGCAACTCTCAGTTTGAAGCCTCTCTGACTAGATGATCATGGACTAATGCAGTGTTTTTCAACCGCTGTTCCGCGGCACACTAGTGTGCCGCGAGATGTTGCCTGGTGTGCCGCAGGGCCGCCGGGCCCGGAGCTGACAGGGGGCCCGAGGCAGGGGCGCCAGTAGCTCGCCAAGGCAAAGTGAGTCGATCACCCAGGACTCACTTTGTCTTGGCGATCTAATCTATCGAGCTGATAAGTCTTCTTCTCCCCGACGTCAATTCTACAGTCGGAGAGGAAGTTCGGGCCAGCCAATCGCTGCCTGGCTGGGCGGAACTTCCTTTCCGATTGTAGAATTGACGTCAGGGAGAGCATGCGTCGGCGTCGGCTTTGGGGCCTGTTATCCATTGGTGGGTCCTGTTCCCCGATGGCAGCGGCAGTGGCAGTGGCTTGGGGAACGGCAGGGAGAAAGAAAGAAAGAAAGGGGGCAGGCAGGAAAACAGAAGGAAAGAAGAGAAACAGAAAAAAAGAAAGAAAGGTCAGGGAGAGAGGAAGAAAAAGTTGGGGGAGGGAATGAGGTGTGGAGGAGAGAAAGCATACAGGCTGATAGAAGGGAAGAAAGATTGGATGCACAGTCAGAAGAAGAAAGTGCAACCAGAAATCACCAGACAAGGTAGGAAAAATGATTTTATTTTAAATTTAGCAAAGTGGAGGCAGTATTACCACAGTTTTCAAAGGAATTTGCCCAAATAACTTAATAGTTAACTGGGTAAATTCCCAGAGATGAAAACTTCCCTTCACTTACTATGCACAGTTCTGAATTTATATCTGCTGTCTATATTTTACAATATGGTCACCTTTTACTAAACCGCAATAGTGGTTTTTAGCGCAGGGAGCCTATGAGCGTCAAGAGCAGCGCTGGGCATTCAGCGCAGCTCCCTGCGCTAAAAACTGCTATTGTGGTTTAATAAAAAGGATGGAGGGTATATTTGTCTATTTTTGTATGCTATAAAATCCAAATACAGAGAGAGACTGAGAGCTGTTGACGAAGAGCTACGTGTGTGTCTTTCTTCGATTCCAGCCAGAATATCAGCTTTGTGTTCAGCCAAACAGGCCCAGGTTTCGCACTGAATAAAGTATTTTATAATTTTTATTTCGTAATAAAGTAATTATAAAATACTTTCTTTGTGTTTATTTGATTCCTATTCAAGAGAATTACTTTATATATAGTCAATATAGGCAGAGAGTTAAATTTTTTAACATTTTCTAATGGTGGTGTGCCTCGTGATTTTTTTCATGAAACAAGTGTGCCTTTGCCCAAAAAAGGTTGAAAAACACTGGACTAATGGACTCATGAACTAACCAAGATCCAGTTTTGAATAAAAGTAATCACATGACTAGTATGTGTGTGAAAGTTGGGAAGCGAGTGTGAGTGATGGGGGATTAGGTTCACTGACTAAATTATTCAGATATTTATTAATAAATTAAGTATTGGTAAGTTGTAAAAGAACTGTAATGAAATGAACTGTAGGATTGAAGATTAAAATTGAATTGATTCAGATAATACTTGTTTGTATTAAATATTTAATAGCTGGTTTTAAGATTTTGAGTTATCCAATAGGCAGCTATTTAACTAACTGGGAAAAAAAACCTTTAGGTTAATTTCTAAGAACTCATGCATATTGGATATATCCTGAAAACCCAGCAGGCTGGTGGTCCCTCAGGAATGACTGGTGTAGATTCCATCATCATAGAAAGGTCTGGCTCCTCTGTGACCAAAGTTTGACATCTTTCAAGCTTTTTCCCCCATCGAGGGTTACCGCTTCCACCCCTTCCCAGCAGTTTCATCTAGCTTAAACTGATTAGCACAAGTGGGAGAATAAGACATGTTCTCCTCCTCTGCAACTGTGCCCTGCAGTTTGAATTCAGTAATCTGTGCCATGCAGCATGATGTGGCCCAACATGCAGCTGCTCTCCTTCAGCTTATATCAGCATCAGTGGTGGTGGTGGCAAGGAGCTTTGTGCACACTGGGGATACTACAATGATGAAGAGGGGTGGGGAGACCTGAGAATCATCACTACCTCCAGGTCATAAGCAGAATTATGAGAGTGTGGCATTCAGCACAAAAATCTGCAATATGCAGTAATTCCTCGGGAGCAAATACATCTATACTTTGTTTGGCTCCCAGAATTGGCATGAAATGCATATGCTTGATTATAAGGCTATACTCAAATTATTTTTCTTCAGTGCCAAGTGCTTTAATTTTTCCCCATTCTCATAGCAATTTAAATTAGAGGTCAGTAAAATGGCAATTTTTTTTTTCAGTCTTCCATCTCCATTGCGAATGCTACTATAAACATTATTTTGCTACTAGAAAACAGGATTACCACCACCATTTTTATAATGGTCTTGGATAAAACAAAGCGACACAACGGTATAGTCTTAGAATGGTTCTATGATTTTAGATTAAGCTTCTAAAGATCACTTCCTCTTTTAAATATTACAGCAATGAAAGCACCCCACCTCACCCACACTAGAATACGTACGTGGAAAGTTGTACATGAAACAGGCCTGAGCAGCAATCATCCATTCTGCCCTCGTTTCACAGAAAATAGCAATGTTGGACCTTGGTTTCTGCCCCAATGTGGCAAGGCCACTTCCAAACTCAGCTGCACATGCATGGACCTCTTCAAATGACAGCCAGTTGTATTTTCCAAGAATAACCTTTAAATAAATAAAAGATTGTACATTGAATGAACACCGTACTTCTGATCATCAAAAACTGCCTTCTAGACATGGTACATACTGTAAATTACTACGGACCTTAGAAAGGATAACTCTCTTATTTTGTGTATAAGTGTAGGGCCTATAGGGCTCATAATCAAAAGAGAAAAATGTCCAAAAACTGGCCTAACTCGGCACTTGGACGAACATTTCTTAAAAATGTCCAAGTGCCGATAATAAAAACGGGTTTTGCACGTATTTCTAAACGACCTAGGCCTTCATAGTGCCGCTGAACGACCAAAGCTAAACGGGGCGTTTCAGGAGGCGTGTTGAGGGCGGGAGTTGGGCGGGCTGTGGGCCAGCTTAGACTTATTCGTACAGCATGTATAACCAAAAGTTTTACAACAGAGCTTAGATGGATCTTGGACGTTGTGACTTAGACCATGTAAAACATGGTCTAAGTCACAAAAACCCACCTAAAGTCACCAGATAAGCACTGCAAACACATAAAACAGACCTCCACATACTACCCCAGTGATTACCAACCCCCCCACCCCCATAAAAATTTTAATCATAACTTTAAAATTCAGCCTCCAGACCATCACCACCTGGCCGCCTGGCATAGGAAAGCCTAGTCGTCCAGCCCAGAGGCAGCTTAAGATGTCTTGGGGGTGGGTTAGGGATTCAGAAGCCCCTGTAATCACTGCATTGATACTTAAACATGTGCACTCCCTATACACCCCCAAAACCCTTTTGTACTGGCATATAAGTGGATTCTGCAGCCATAAGGGCTATTGGGCTGGTAGATAAGTGGGTCTAGGGCAGTGGTCTCAAACTCGTGGCCCAGGGGCCGCATGCGGTCCACCAGGTACTATTTTGAGGCCCTCAGTATGTTTATCATAATCACAAAAGCAAAATAAACCAGTTTCTTAATCATATGTCTCTTTAGCTATAAATTACAATATTATTAAGACTTAGCCAAAAGGAAAGATTTATAAACTATAAAGAATTTTACCTCATGCAAAATTGTCATTTCTTTAATAAGACGTTAACTATTTTTTCTGAGGCCCTCAAGTACATACAAATCCAAAATGTGGCCCTACAAAGGGTTTGAGTTTGAGACCACTGGTCTAGGGGATTCTGGAGGTGGTTTGGGGGGCTCACCATAACCTATAAGGGAGCTGTAGGGAGGAGAAGACATGGCACCCTTTTTGTGAAGTTCACAGCAGTGCCCTGTAAGGTACCCCACTATTTAGGTGGCATGTCTGGGTGTGCAGTCCATCACTTTGCAGACCCCTCCCACGTCCAACATGGCTAAGTTCTAGGCGTTTTGGACTTGGATGGAAAGTTGGACGAAAATGTGGTATAAAGATAGGCGATTTAGTGGCTTGAACGATCAGATCGGCAGGACATATAATTTGATGATTTTCGAAACGAAAAAAAAGTTGGACGTATCTTTCGAAAATGTGTCTTAAGCTTGTTTTTTTGTTTGTTTTTTTTACTTTGAACAACTTGCGAGATGGACGTAAACTGACTTAGACATCCCTTTCGATTATGGCCCTCTATGGGTATATTTTGCCTCTAGATCTTACATTAATTTTTGAAAAGGGACATTACTCCATTTGAAAACTGATTTGGGTAAAGTATATATCAAATTTTCACTTATTTGTGTGAGTATATTTTCCAAATTGTATAGTGTATGCCCCAATCCTAGCCATACCACCACCTCCCCAAAATGTAAATTTATATATGTAAGAGTAGTACACTGGCAATTTACTATTTCCACAAATCTATTGTGTGTGTGAAAATACCTTTGCAAACATCCCCTTAAATTATCTTCTTTTCATTAGGAAACTCTTGGAAAGCATGTGCAGGATCTGCAGCTGAGTCACCTTTCACATTACATGAACCAAAACATATTGAGTCTGAAAAAAATTTCTGGACTTGCTAGGCTACAGACACCTTGCTGGCTGTGAAACACAAAGGATTCTGTCTAAAGATTTAAAGTGACAGTGCACTTGGCAGTGTCCATACCGGGTTCCATGGACATCACCCACATATGAGATTATGATGCCTGCTTGTCCTCAGAGAATCCATATTTTCCTATTGCAAAAACTTTTGACAATGTTTACAGTTAATTAAGTTGTCCATTAATGTGGAGGTTAACATAGTTTCAGTCAGATTGCCCAAATCCAAAACCTGCTCAGCTCTATTTTGCTGTTGATCAAGATGGCAATCTAGACTCTGCGATCTCTAAAACTTCTATTAGATATTTTCAAAACCTCTCTCAAGGAGTGCTAAGTCTGGAATAGGGAAAATTCAAAATAAGCAGATTCTGTGCAAAGTCTGTTTTCTTCTCTCTTACATTAATCAGATCTTTAAAGAAAATATGAGAACTATTCAAGCTAAATTATCTCTCTACAGTAAAAGTAACCACTCGAGTAGTCGGCTTTTTCAATTTAGTTGAATGCTTTTTAGTTTGTAATTGCACCAACGCTAAGTTTTGAGATGAAAAATTTACTTGTGGAGCTAAGACTTTAGCCAAGTCTGCTGTGGCCTCCCAGTTTACGTCCAAGGTAACTACCACAGAGCGGGTTTGCAAACATTTGAAGTAACAATTGTGGCAACTGAGATATGGCTCCTCCTCCCACATTTGCTACCATAGCCAAATGAAAGTTTAAGGGACTCCCCCAGCCATCACCAAATCTCTGCCTGCTTCAGCAGCAGCAACTGCTGTTGTCTGTCAAGCCTCCAAACACCAGGCCCTCCAAGCTGATCGCCACTCTCTTCCCCAAACCCCCCAGAGTCTTCCATCAAAGGTGCAGGGGGGTCACTAGGACTAGTGAACTCTATGCACAAGATTGCAGCAGAGCTGGAAGATCAGGGCTAAGAGTAACATGTGGCCCAAGGGAACCTCAGGTACTCCCATTCCACAAGGCACTTCCAGCAAGCCACTTCCTAATCTGTGAGGTTGAGTTCCTGAGCCCTGGGCCCGATGAAATAGGGGTTGCTGGCTGAGAGTTCTGCAAGCCGACTCCCTACCTGTCTACCTCCAAGGATAAAAAATGGCTTTCCCCAGATCTACCTTTATTCTGACTTCCTTCAGGAATGTTTTCAAAAACTTTGCTATGCTATTTAACCATACACCTGGAACCAACTGTCCGAGTCAGTACATCAATCTCTGACCCTGGCAGTATTCAAATCCAGGCTAAAACCCCATTTTTTTGAGGTTGCTTTTAACTCCTAACCCCCACCCCCTTGTAAAGCACCCATGCCTGAGAAACTCCCTGACCCCCTACTTGTCCTTTCTGTCTGTTTGAGAGTGTGTGACACAGTGGTTAAAGCTACAGCCTTAGCACCCTGATGTTGTGGGTTCAAACCCACGCTGCTCCTTGTGACCCTGGGCAAGTCACTTAATCTCACCATTACACCAAGTACATGAGACAGATTGTGAGCCTGCCGGGACAGACAGGGAAAAATGCTTGTGTATCTGAATAAATTAATGTAAACCATTCTGAGCTCCCTTGGGAGAATGATATAGAAAATTGAATAAATAAGATGTAAGCTCTACTGCGAAGGGACCATTTCTTAAATGTTTTAATATATAGCACTGCTTAAGTCTGGAGACACTACAGAAATTTAGTAGTAGTTGTACCATTTACTCTGGCAAATCCAGTATCCAAAGTTTTAACTACATACTGAGTAAAATTATTTTCTCTTTTTTTTTTTTTAATGTACTACTTTTAATTTCATAGCATGTCTTATCCACTGGTTTTGAACCCAGTCCTCAGGGACCACAGGGCCAGCCAGGTTTTCAGGATATCTGCAATGAATATACATGAAATAGATTTGCATAAAGGCAGTGAATGCAAAACCTCATATGCATATTCACTGTGAATATCCTGAAAACCCAACTGACCAGGTGGTCACGGAAGACTGAGTTCAAAACCACTGCTCCAGTTTTTGTATTTATTTGAAAGAATAAGAACAATTGATTTGCATTTACCTGTTCCACTCCACCCAGGATTTTACAGACCTCATATCTCTCTCCCTAGCTGAAGAACCCTGGCTCTGTCTTTAGCATTCAAAGTAAAGCCTCATTTGCGTCTGGCTTCTCTTCCTTCACAGTACATATTTGTCTTTCCAAATTGATTCAGCAGGGGCACTAGAGCCTTTGTACAAAGCATATAATTTGCTAAGCAAGCTAAATAGCCTCAATGTGCATAAGCTTTATCTTCAGTGGCTCCTCAAAGTCAATTGCTGGAAGCTGCATTTGAACACTAATTACTCTGTTTTGAATGATCAAATAGGGAGAGGAGGAGAGAGTAACGGAATCTTTGTTATTTATGAAAATTTAGAAACAGATTTTTTTTTTTTTTAAACAATGACTACATAAGTATGGAAATGTATACAACACTGACCTCTAGTGTTATTTAGAAGAAAAATGTTTTGCAGTTGGCTTCCATTAGGCAATAGTGCCATGAATCTTTATAATATAAATGAAAAAAAGAAATAAAAAAATAAAAAAATAAATTATCACCCCTGATAAATGTGAATTAACTTCCCTTGGTCCAGCCACAACACTGGCAAACCCACAGAATGATCTCTCCCTCCCCCCTCCCAAGATTTGATATGCAGGAACCCGATTTCCAGACAATGAGATTTTTCTTCCTGCACTCCCCTCCACACCCACACACACTGGGCTCTGAATACTGCCTCTCCAGCATTCTATTCTAAGCCTCAGGGGGCAAAAGCCATGCCCATAAAGTCAGCTCATTGTCTTCCACATGGCAGTGAAGATAACTGCTGCTACTATCGCCAAGCCAGACTCTTTCCCCCTCCCCCCACCTTCCTCCACCTTTTACAAAAGCCCAGAAGAGGTTTTTAGCTCCAGCTGGTGCACTGAATGCTCAACGCTGCTCTGACAGTCAGTTCCTATAAGCGTCAAAGCAGCGCAGAGCATTCAGCGCACTGGCTGGTGCTAAAAACATCTTCCACACTTTTGTAAAAATGTTCCATGGCGTAACTAGGCTGACAAGCTGCACAAGTAATTTTCCATAAATATGTTATAGTGACATAGTAAATAACAGCAACATGGTCTTACCTGTTAAATTTTCCTTTTTCGAGACCAACCAGACCAGTCAAGACTACGTGGGTTATGCCCAACAGCAATTGAAACAAAAACTAATGAGCTGCAAATTCTGCGCTATAAAAGGCACCATGCAGCTGCAGCTCAGCATTATTTCTGTAACACAGCAAACGTGGACTACTCCAAACACCACCACCACCCCACCAACAATAAATGTTATCTATATGAAGGAAAGAATACAGAGCTCCCCTAATCTCAGAGCATCTAGCAAGGATCCCTTTTCTGGCTACAGGACAGAGCCTTTGAATTAGTCTGGACTCAAGGAAAGAAAATTAGCATGCGAGATCAAAATTTTTGTTTTTTCATTCTAGTCGGCCCAATCCAGAAAAGCATGAGATATAGCAAAAGGAACCCTTACATCAAGTGATAAGACATTTCTGCAGCCAAAACCCCCAACTCCAAAAGCCTCTTCTCTAGTTTCTACATACAACCTGTAAAATTTGACAAAGGAGTGTAAAGACCAAGTAGCAGCCCTACAAATGTCTCCAAGGCAGTCAGAGCTACTGAACAAAATGGCCATGAACAGACCCTTGGGGAACTCCACTAAACATTTACTCTCTTCTCAGAGTATGTAGTCATCTGTTAACTTATCTGTTAATTTTCTTTCTTTGAATGCAATCAGACCTGTATAGAAGATATGGTTATGGCTGTCAGAAAGTAGACAGAGATCAATAAGCTGCAAGCTCAGTCTGTGCTACAAAAAACATACCCTGCAGCCACAGCTCAGCAGTTTTCTACAGAATGACATGGAAAAATCTGACCCTGTCCCCGTGGGATCTATCTTCAATCCTGGCCCATCCCTGCCCCATCCTTGCAAGCTCTGAGCTTATCTGCACAAGCCTCAAACACTCAAGGCTTGTGCAGATGAGGACAGAGCTTGCAGGGATGGGGCAGGGACAAGGCCAGAACTCACAGGAAGGGACTGGGATGGAGACAGATCCCACAGGGATGGGGACAAATTTGTCTCCATGTCATTCTTTACTTTTAACAAAGCAAATATGGTCTACCCCAACAACAAAGATTGCTATACTAAAATACGGAGATAAAATACAAGGCTTCAGGGCTTTATAGTATTATCATAATCCATGAAAGTGACTCCAGTTCCTTATTCCCTCTTAACACTATTAACAAGAGATCTTCATGCAAAATACAGAAGTGAAAAAACAATTGTTTGTTTAGCAAACTTATACAGGACTGCCACCTAATGGAGAAAACTTAGAAAGCATTAACTACAACAATTTATATTTCTTCAGTCTGTTCAAGAGTTGAAAGGTACACTTTATACCCAGAAAAAGATAAAACTGAAGCCTATTTGAAAGATATGACAGAAGCATACATCTCCATAACAGACACCTAGGAGTGCTTGACAGTTTCCTGGGGAAAGGAAAGGGACATATCACCTCATGCACATGACAAACTCCGATCTAGGGAAAACAGGACTCTACTAATTTGTGCTTTACACTAGTGTTTCTCAAACTCGGTATGCAGGCAACCTGTTGAGGGTACGCGGGCTGACCGCTGCCTGGGATCTCTCCCTGCCTGCCCTGCCGATTCCACCCTGCCACCCCCTGTCCCCCTGCAAGCTCCATTCAATTATCCCCTGCCACAACTCTGGGTAAGGAAGGGCCAGGTGCATGTAGCGATTGTACGCCGCCAGCCCACAAGCCTCCCCCCCTTCCCCGACGTCAATTGGGAAGGGCCTGAGGCGTCTGAGCCAGAGACTTCCTTAGGAAGGAGCCTAAGGAAGTCCTTGATTGGATCAGACGCCTCAGGCTTCTCCCAAGCCAATCAGGGCCTTATGCCCCTCCCCGTGCATCATATGTCAGGGGAGGGCTTTTTTCTTTTATTGGGCAGATATTTTGCATGTGTAATACACGCAAAATATCTGTGCCATTAAAAAAAATTGAAAAATAAAAAGAACACCCCACCCTGCAGAAGCCCTGACAGCAGTGACAGGAGGCTGCTGCTCCTGTCACTACTGTCAAGGCTCTACTCAGACTCAATCACTCACTGAGCAATTGAGTCAGTGAGTTTGCATGCAAATGATTTGCACCTCTATGCAAATCATTTGCATGCAAACTTGATAGTGAATCAATCGCTGTTTGAAAATCGGCAAGAAAATCGGCCAACAGCATTTGAGTCGCTATCTTTAGTGAATCTAGGCCTAAGTGTTCACAGAAACTTTGGTACAGAGACACATAAGCTGGAACTGGTTCTTCCATAGAAACGCACTGACCAATTTTCAGGGGGGGGGGGGTGGATGAGTTAGGAGTTTATTTCTTTGATATTCACATGTCTGACCTGGCTCATTTTGGGGTCTGATGCATCTTTTCAGTCCCCCCCCCCCATGCCAAATTTGTTCTTATTCTGTTAATTTTTTGAATGGATATTTGACCTCATAAATAAGCTTCTAATGGTTATTGTGTTTCAGATAAAAGGCACACATTTCCTTACTTAAATTTCTATGGGGAAAAAAAAGCCATTTAAAAAACAAAACAAAAACTGGACAAGAAAAAGGTCCCGGGTGGTATTTTTTACCCATGTCATGGACTCACACTAGTTCACCAGCCCTGGATGATGAAAGATGAGGCTAAGCTCAAGGCTCCCTCCATTTCCCTCATGTGCGTTGTGGCACATGATATACAGACTCTTTCGCCAGTAATTTGGCACAAATTTTACATAAATTTTGCGCTCTCACCGCCTGAGGAGTCCATCCCAGTTGATTGGGAACAATGTTGTTTTTTTTTGGGGGGGGAGGGGAGTTTGAGGCAGATAGCTTTTGAAAAAAAGATTGTTTGAAATCCAAGATGGCCACCACCAGTAAAATCACATCAAACACAGAAAAAGGGGGTCTGGAGGTAGGAGACCTGAACCCTAATCCCAGAATCCATCAAATTTGGGATTTTTTGACCCACCCCTATTCTCCCATAGGAATCAATAAGGTTTTACTCACAGTTAACATAGTAACATGATGGTCAAATGACCCATCCACTCTGCCTATCCGCAGTAACCATTCTCTCTTCCTCTCTCTATAAGATCCCATGTGCCTATCCCAGGCTTTCTTGAAATCAGACACAGTCTCTGTCTCCATCATCTCTACCGGGAGACTGTTCCAAGCATCTACCACCCTTTCTGTAAAAAAGTATTTCCTTTGATTACTCCTGAGCTTATCACCTCTTAACTTCATCCTATGCCCTCTCATTCCACAGCTTCCTTTCAAAAGAAAGAGACTCGACTCATGCGCATTTACAGCTGAAAAGGTGGAAAGGGCTTTTCTGCCTCATATACCTCCTGAGACTCTCCAAAACCATGGAATCTTTGGGCTGCAAGCTGGTCCGACACCGACCTCCACCCCGAGGGACCTCAAAGCATTGTAGGGGGTGGTTAAATATGCAGCTGGTGCCCTGATACCCCAAGGGTTCTTATATAGGGTGCCCACATCCTGCGCTCAAGCCACTGAGAAACTCAAAAGGCAAACCAGCTCACAGGGGAACAGATCCCAAGCCCAGAAGAAACACAGCAAGCTGGCTCTCCAGGTCCACCCGAAGGCTTGCCCTGTAGAGTTGCAGTCCAACACAATGGAACCCGTGTCCTTTCCCAGGCAGAGAATCCCCAAGAATGGGGTCTCATGGCACCAAAGCCTCAGAAACAATGAACTAAATACAAGAAAGAAAAAAACCCAAACAACTATGCAGAGCAGATCAGTTCGCTTGCAGAAGAAATACTGGAGGGTATACTGGGCTCCGCTTCCATATGAGGAGGTGCTCAAAGTTGTAAGTATTCTCACTTCTCTGCAAGTCCAGGTCGTAGGTATGGATTAATTACTACATGTACAGAATCCACGGTAAATGTAACAGAATTAAAATTTCTTTTGCAATACCATGAACTCCAAGTTAATCTCTGACTTTCCCTACACTTCTTTATAACTAAGGATTCTCTGTGCTTATTGTATGCTTTTTGGCTCCACCAAGTGGCCATTCCACGTAAATAATATTTCTATTAGTATTGATCCTGAATCTACTCAAGATTCTAGAGCTCTTTTTCCAAGGATAGATGTTTGTTTCTTTTTAAAAAAGGGTCTTGTCATTTAATTATTTTTTTTCCTTCATTTGCACCTTTGCTTTATTTGCTTTTCCAATACTTGTTTTGGTTCTGAATGCTAAACCTTTTTAGCCATCTTTTGGAACATGCTGGTCTTGAGCTATTATAAACAAGACATGAAGCCTTTAATTTAAGGATTTGAACAAAAATATTGAATCAAACATTTTATATTATGTTTCATCAGACCATGTATTTATTTATTGTGCATGCATAGGTATGTTTAGTAGAGGCCATGCAACAATATTCGGAATTATATTCTACTTATGTTTTCATAAAAGTATGATGACTATACTTACACACAGATTGTATAGTTTAAAAAACTGTAGAAATCTCCCTTGATAAAACCCTGAATAGGGCAAAAATTTCTGGCCATGGTTAGGAGTGCATATGAATATGGAATCATGATGGTGCAAATGGAACCGCTACTTAACATTTATGAACAGGCTTTAATATAAGAATTTCATTGATGTTTTGAGAAAATAATCTTTGAAAGAAATTCTTTTGAGTATGATGATGAATGTAGTCCCTTTCCAAAAGTAAGTCTTCAGGAAAGTTAGATGGCAGTTTGTTTCTTTCTTTCTTTTTAGGACTGTTTTATATGATCACCTATAAGGAGCTTGAATTTACAGAATTGAAAAATGTATTAATGATTTTTTAATAAGATTGTTATTTAGTCTGTAATGCATGATGTATGTCCTTTTGGTGTTCACCATCATTCTGCTCTACCCAGTGGCGTAGCAAGGGTGAGCGGTGACCGGGGTGGTAGCACCCCTTCCCCGCCCTCTTCTCCGTCCCACCCACCCCCACCGCCACATGTGTGCCCCTTCCCTTCCGCCATACCTCTAACTTTCCCAGCACAAGCAGCATCACCAACTTGCAGCCTGTGTCGTCATTAGCTCTCCCTCTGACATCACTTGCGAGACTCAGGAGAGCAGACACTGGCGCGAGCAGCAGGTTGGAGTTGCTGCTCATGCCAGGGAAGAGCTAGAGGTGTGGTGGGGCGGAAATGAAGGCACGCAGCAAGAGGAGGAGTGGGAAGGAGCAGGGGAGGCAGAGAGGAGGAGGAGTGCCTACAACCATACAAAGGTGGCACCTGGGGCCTATTTACAAGTACTGTGTACACGACTGACCTAAGCAGCAGACAGAGAGGGGTTTATAAAATACCGAGTGGAGTGGCTAGATGTGAATTGCTTTTTTACTCTTTCTAAAAATCTAGGACTAAGAGGCATGCAATGAAGCTACTAAATAGTGGATTTAAAACATTTCTTCACTCAACATATAATTAAACTTTGGAATTCATTGCTGGAGAATGAGGTGAAAGCAGTTAGCTTAGCAGGTTTTTAAAAAAGATTTGGATAATCTCATAAAAGTAAAGTCCATAAGTGATTATTAAGATGGACTTGGGAAATCCACTGCTTATTCTTAGGATAAACAGCATAACATCTGTTTTACTCTTGGGTAATTGTCAAGTACCTGTTAACTTGGTGGACCATTGTTGGCAATAGGATACTGGGCTTCATGAATCTTCAAGATTGTCCCAATGTGGAAACATATGTTCACAGAGGTGGAGAAATATATTCTACTCTTTATTTATAATAAAAAAGGCAGAAAAGCAACTCACCTTTTTAAAAATTCTTCCATTTGGCTGAATTTCATCTTCTTCACTTAAAACTTCCCGCATTCCCAGGAGGTTCTGATGTCTGAACTTGATTTTTGCATACGCAAAAATTTTGTCAAGTGTATCACACCCAGGGTATAAGATGGAAACTAAGCTGTGCAGGCCGGTCACTGAACGGTACGGGCTTCCAGGTTGGTCATTGACAGGCTGCGCTTTTACTTGCTTCGCCTTCTTCAACCGCCATGCTGCCCCAGAGAGAAAGTACCATGGAATAAAAGTCACAGCAGTATACAATGATATAAGGAGATGAATGAAGAATAGGATGACAGGATGGAGCTCTTCCTTCAGCTCCATTTCAGCAGTTTGTGATGTTCCCACACTGCTTCAAATGTAGTCTAGACCTGAAACAATTCAAAACAAAAATAATAAATATGTTAGAAAGTTATATTTTTTGTTATTTAGGTCACTTTAGAAAGCCACTTGATTGCTATTTGCTAGTTAAGAGTAAATGAGTAGAATGAGCAGTTTTCTCAGCTAGTGTGCATGGCAAACACTTTAGCTACATAAGGCTTCAGGAGATAGAGAAGCCATTCAATGGATCTGTACAAAAGCATTTAACTTTGGCCTCCTGTGAAGTAAAGTGGCATGGAGCAGAGGCATGGCCTAGTGGTTAGAGCTGCTGCCTCAGCACCCTGAGGCTGAGGGTTCAATCCCAGCACCACTCCCTGTGACCTTGGGAAAGTCACTTAACCCTCCATTGCCCAGGTACCATAACTAGATGGTGAGCCTGCTGGGACAGACAGGAAAAATACTTGATTTAAAACAACAAAAAGTTGTACACTGCCCTGAATTCTCCAAGATAGCATGGTATAAATATCAATAAACAAAGAAGAGGAGTTGTAAAATGTGTATGCATAAGGATATTCAAAGACAAGTGTGCAGCAGCAACACCTGTTTTTGTAAAAAATGCATTCAAACAAACTAACATTCCTTGGGACTCACGCAGAAAGCATTACTGCAGGTTTTAACATTGTCAAACTGCAGTTTTACTGGCTAAGCTATGCAGGAAAGGTTTCCACGCAGATGTTAACTTACATGAAATCCTTACTGCAACTATATGAAAATACATGGTAATATGTCATTATAGGTTTTGCAATCATGCAATAAGTTTTTTCCTGTACATTGGGCGCAGGAACTTATTCAGCCCCCAACCTGTATTAAGGACTGGTTAAGACAGGGATCTCAAAATCCCTCCTTGAGGGCCGGAATCCAGTCGGGTTTTCAGGATTTCCCCAATGAATATGCATTGAAAGCAGTGCATTGGAGAAATCCTGAAAACCTGACTGGATTGCAGCCCTCAAGGAGGGACTTTGACACCCCTGAGTTAAGAGGACTGGGTGTCTACTGGCATCCCCTCTCACACTCCAACCCAACCATACAGGCCCAGATTGCTTTCTGCAACACCCTCCCCCCCTTCACATTACAAAAAAAGTGCCTCGGTAGTCTAATGATCCCCTTTCCCCTGATATTTAAACACAAAAACAAACAAAACAACAAAATTATTGCCCCCAATAGTCTAGTGTCCCCATCCCATTCCTCCACCTCCCTTCCTAAAAATGTACTGGTAGTCTAATGGCATGAACCAAGCCCCCATCCTTCCCCAATATTTGGAACAAAAACATACCAACCTTGCTCTAGTAGCCTAGTGGCTCCCTCCCCCTGCCAAAAAAAGTCCCTGGTATTTAGTGACGCCCATCCATCCATCCAATATCATGAAAAAGCCCCCCCCCCCCCCCCCCCGATTGTCACTCCCCTCTCCTCTTGCTCAGGCTCCCCCAAGTTTTAAATGAGGAAGGAGCTATGTCCATTTCCTCCTGCTTCAGGTATTATCATCATCTTCAAAATGGCAGCAGGGCAGGGCCAATCTTCTTTATAAGGAAATTTCTCCATTATATGGCAGGCTGGCCTCACCCAGAATGCATTGTACTTTTGACAACAGTGTCTGAGGCAACAGCTAGACCTAACTCCTAACTCTCTTAAAAAGGTATGGAGTCACAGGTTGGGGGTGGACGCCCTTAGATACCAGGGATTTTTTGGAAGCAGGAGGGAAGGGGTCACTGGGCTACTGGGGCAAGGATTTTTTTTTTTTTTTTTAATATCAGGGAAAGGGGTTGCGTCAGGAGGGGGGAGGTACTAGAATACCAGCCAATTTTTTAGGAAGAGATAGGGAAGGTAAAGGGGGGGAAATCCCCAAACTTAAAAAAAATAAAAATAAACTTGCCTCAGTAAATATTGGGATGGGGAGGGGGGTCAAGAGGGACATCAGTGCTGATGACCACTGGAAAATTTTTTTTGTCACCTTTCTTGTCAGTGCATGAAACAATTGCCACTCATTCACCGATAGGAAGGGTAGCATTTTGCTACTGTGCTTTTAACGCAATAATAATTGGCATGCTCATTGCTTATAGCATGCCATCTTAGTTTTGAGCAAAGTTTTACCAGTACAGCCATGTGCTATGCCAGTTCTACTGCAAGACTTTGTGAATTGGCTCCTTTGTGGGATGAAGGCTAAATTATCAGAAAAATCCTGGCCACTGGAAATCGCCATCATTTATCAATGAGGTAAGTTATTAGAGAATGACACGATGACTGTTACCCACAATTTGGATTTGCTAGGATTAAGGATCCAGTATACTAATCATGACAGGTTTTATATATGTAAAATGCTCACAACCTTGCAATACCAACTTGTCCAGCCTACCCTGCACAAACTAATTCTAATCTTCAAAATAAAGGGAACAACCTCTATTCTCCTATACCTGAACCCAGTGCATCAAAAAGACTGAGTAGACTTTTGAGGAGCTACTGATTGAGGCTTTTGAGAGCATTGCTGTCTTTGCTTCTTCTGAGGAGGCTGTCTAGAAACAGATTGTTTAGCAGTGCAACGCCTCTGATATGAATAAGACAGCTTAGTTGATTGCCTTGAAATGAAAGATTTAGCCTTTGGTTTAACCAAAGAGTCCCTACTAGTTTCATGCAATGTTAACTTTTGTGTAGCTACTTCAAGCTTCAAAGGAATCCCCAAACAGCTCATCTCTCAAACATGGAATATTGGCTAATCAATCATTAAGGATCATAAAATCAATCCAGCTGAAAAATCAAACTACAGATCTGTTGCCAATATTCCATTTTTAGCTAAATTAACAGAGACGGTCGTATTCAATCAGGTTTCAGAATTCATAGGAAAAACAAATATTCTACATCCAAATCAGACAGGCTTTAGGCAGTACTGAACACTCACTAATAGGCATGTCAACTGTCATTCATTACCACCTAGATCATCACAAATCTGTAATTCTATTCTCACTTGACCTCTCTTCTGCATTCGATACTGTGGACCATAACCTCTTGCTTCATCGGGTCGAAGCTACTGGTATTACTGATCATGGTTTTCCTCTTACTAACCATTCTGTCAGGGTTTCCTTCAACAATACTACCTCAGAACAATTTCTGCAAACTATGGAATCTTCCAAGGGTCTTTCCTCTCACCGCTCCTTTTCAATTTCTTGCCCAGTTGATGACATTGACAATCCATTATGCTTACTGCATTCGCCTATGTGGACGACATCCAGCTTTTACATCCTGTAGATTTTGAAAACCTTTTGGAAGTTCAATCTATCACCAAGAAACTCAAACAATGGCTTGACATCAATAGGCTGGCTCTCAATGTCAACAAGTCAAAGGTAATGATATTCCCATGGAAAGAAAGACTTAATTGCAACCCCTTCATCTCTCTTAAATGTATTACTCTTCAGACTGTCATCACTATTAAAATTCTGGAAGTCATATTCGATTAGAGACTGTCATATCATGCCCATATCAGTAGTGTAGTTAATCAACATTCTTTAGATTATTTCAGATTCGTTCAGTTTATAAATGGCTAGAACCAAAATTGCTAAACATATTGATCCACTCATTGGTCATCTCTAGAATTGATTATTTAACGCCCTATTTCAGGGTATTGTCCAAAAGGACATTAGACGCCTTCAATTAATCCAGAATGCTTCTATTAAAATTATAATGAAAGCAAAGAAATTTAATCACGTTTCACCGCTTTTCAAAAAATCTCATTGGCTCCCGGTGTAACACCGAATAAACTATAAAATATGTCTGTTAACTCTTAAATCACTGTTGTTCAAAGCCCCAGTCTTCATTGACAAGGTCCTGATCCCTTATTTTCCTACCAGAACACTTTGATCCAGTGATCAACACTTCCTTCACTCAAAAATATCAATACCTGTAGACCAGGGGTGTCCAATGTCGGTCCTCGAGGGCTGCACTCCAGTCGGGTTTTCAGGATTTCCCCAATGAATATGCATTGAAAGCAGTGCATGCATGCATATTCATTGGGGAAATCCTGAAAACCCGACTGGACTGCGGCCCTCGAGGACCGACATTGGACACCCCTGCTGTAGACAATACATTTTTTCAGTTACGGCTCAGCAGTTGTGGAATGCCTTACCTATTTATATAAGGGATGAGAGACATATAGATAGATTCAAGAGCAAGTTAAAATGCTTTCTTTACAAAGATGCTTTGCTCCGTTAGATCCCTTAGTTAAGACCACACACTTTATTTTAGATACCTGTTTTTTAGCCCATCTCAAGATCTCTGATTTCTTCTAACCCCTCCTTTTGTTGCTTCCCCTAATTGTCTTATTTACTAATCAACCATTGTATTTCTATCCCTGCCTTTCCTAATGGTTCTGTCAGTCTCATAAGTCTAGTCAGTAGCATTTGTATTTTTTCTTATACATTGTAAATAATTTTAGTATTGTACATCGCCTTGAAGCTATGATTAGGCGATTAATCAAATTTTTAGATAAACTTGAATGTCCATGTTAGAAACTCTTAGCCAAGCCAGGCGTCTCATAGCAACCGACATCGCCGATGCTCTGGAAGACATCTTAAGTGCATCATGGGCTGACCTTGCTATATATTGTCTAGTCTATTTCAGAGTAGATATAATCTGCTGATATTGTGCAAGGTGTTGCAAAGGAATATACTGGTCAAAATTAGGTAGCTGTTTGACTAACTGTTTCAAATAACAGGAAAAATAAAAATTGTAAGTATCCCATTAGCCAGTATGGTATTTTGGTAGCATCTATGTCCAAATTTGTCCAGAGTCCGGAGGTGCCGAAACGTAAACCTTAGTCGTAGAAGATTTAAGGGTAAATTTTACTACCAATGGCTGATGCTGAAGCTGTGGCCTATTAAATCCTGGACAAGCAATAATTTTATATACAGAATCAAGCTTTTTTGGAGCCACCACAATGGTTAAAGGCGTTTCCCCAATTCATAACCAAAGTCTCTTTGAGAATGCCATGAAGTGGTAGCTTGAGGAGTTCTTTGGGAGGTTCATCATAATCCAAGGCCTCCAGATACTCTGCACTATGAGAAGTATCAGTTTACAGTTTAACAGGCAGAGTTTTGCCTAACTGCCTGATGTATCTTGTGAAAGAAAGTCTTTTTGGAGATTTTCTCCAAGGAGGTGATTTCAATGGAGACTGTTGTGAAGAAAGACTATATGACTCAGGCTACATGACTCAGGATCAGACAAAGTAGGTGAACAGTCTGAGAAAGAACGTAAATCTGAATCATAAAGAAGGTTTGGAGACAGAGAACGTCAAGCACGATGTCCTTGAGAAGTTTTCCGACGAGGATCGATGAATCTCGTTTATGCTTCAATGCTTGGGAGCGACGAGAATACCTTGAAGAGGATGTTCGATGAGATGATCTGGAACAATGATGCAACGAATGATGACTGGATGGTAAACATCGTCGAGAAGAGGAATGATGATGTCCCATAAAAAATTGATGCTCTACCGCACAACTGGCATTGGTATCTTCAGGTCTCATAAACACTATGCTCAAGCTGGGCCAGTATCGAGGGAGTGGATGTCATCAGAAGCAGATTAAACACATGACCATGCTCCCTCTGGAAAAACTCATTGGCTCTTTCCTGAAACGAAGGTACCAGTCCTGAAGGCTGAACAGCCGGCAACAATGGTGCAGCAGGTTGTCTCGGTGTGGGTGACCTTAAAGAGGAGAGACAATCTGTGAAGCTGGGGAGTGGTGGCACTGTTTGGTCTACATCAACTGACTCGATGCTGTAGAGATCTGCGACACTGATTGGGAAGCAGAACACTTCTTAGCAGGCTTCCCCTATGCCGGAATGTCCTGCAATGCCAATGTTAATGCCTTCAACGTCGATGGCTGCGAAGACTTGGCGGCATCCATAAACATGCTGAAAAAACTACTTTAGAGGAAACAAAGTGTGAATGGAAAATAGAGAAAAAGGAAAAACTATCAACAGTTGATAAAACAAAAACAATATTAAGTCCCTCACTGTGAAAACAGAAAAGGATCTCGATGTAAAAATTGATGAAATTCAGAAAAAACTCCGTCGAAATGAAGGAAATGAAAGTAAATAAAAAATTAAAGCGAAATACTAGAAAAAGACACTAAGCGGGGAGGCAAGGAAAAAATTGAACGGAGTTCAGCTGAAACTAACTTCTACGCTCCACGGAAAACAAAGTATCTCGCATGTTTGCAGATGGGAAGGCACTCATGCATGCCCAGTGCAGGCAGTTGTGAAATTTTTTCAAGCTTAAAGTAACAGTTTAGTTGTCAAACTGTCCGTGCCGGGCTCCATGGATGGCATCACCCATATGTGCCTGCTTGTCCTAGGATGAAAAGGTGATACAAATGTTTTGAATCTTATGGAACAGGCATTCATAAAAAAAAAAAAAGAAGAAGAAAAAATGAAGCCTGGACTCAGAACAAGCTTTCTTCCAGCTTTCAGACATGACTGCAAGTTTCAATGAAATTTAAAAAAAATAAAAAATAAAAAACCAACTCTTGAATTGATAAAGTGTTACAAACCAAGTACAGAATAGAGGTTATCAGAAGGTAAAGAGTAGAGATTAGATTAGCATTAATTGAGAAATCTGCAGAAACTTAGTGGACTGGAAACACTGCAAGGTTAAACACAAACTGACAACTGACCTCCTGTGCCAGAAAAATAGACTAAAGGGAGGCTGAAAATTCTCCATAGCACATGTAGCTTTTGAACCTGGGGCAAAGAGGATGGGAGAGAAAACTAGAACCTAACCATAATCACTTCTTATATTCTATGGGGCCAATGCTCAAAGGTTCGCACTGCAGTACAATGAAATTCTATCACAAACGTAGCGCAAGAAAATTGTTGCAGCATGTAAATTAATGTTGCATTAAAATCACAGCAGTAATAAGCTATTCGGTACTCTTCGCTAACTTTCCTGACAGTGGCTGATCACTGTGGTAACCCCCGACATCTGCTCCCACCCCACAAATATATCCCCGGTAGTCAATACACCCCCCCCTTCCCATTTCTTCTACAAAATACTTAAAGAAGCATCCTGATGGTCTGGTGCTCCCCAATCCCCTCAGCTGTCCCCCAAATCCCCATCCAAATTAAAAACAAATAAGGGTTCTGGTAATCCGATGATCCCCTGACCACCAACCCCCTCAGAACCTGATCCTTAAGCACTTGCAAGTTTATTAAAAGTTTGATATCCCACATTCAAAATCTAAAAATCTAAAATTCTTGGGAGGAATTACAGACTGATTGACAGACAAAACAAGGTTAGACATGAAGGGCCTACAGCTGTCTAATCAGCCAATCGGGATGCACGTTTTTTTTTTTTTTAATGCTCCCCAGGCAGGCCTGAAGGCGCTTCCGGGAGCCTAGGAAGACCCGCAAGATGCCTAAGCTCGTCTAAGGGAGACCCGCAAGATGCCTACTAAGTCTAAGGTCTGATTGGCCAATCAGGCCTTAGATTAAGTGGGAATGGGCGGACCCGCTATGCCTAAGGCCTGATTGGTCCAGGCTTCTAGAGCCTGGGCCAATCAGGCCTTAGGCTTCGGCGGGATGGGCCGGGAAGGGGCGGGCCCGCCTCATTTCGACGAGGCGTGCCTGCTTGCTCGACGTGCAAGACCCATCTGTAAGAACAGGTTTGGTGGAGTGGGGGTTGTTAGCGCCGGGGGGGGGTGCATATTCGGGCAGGAGGGATTGGGCACCCTCCTGCCAGCGACCGATATTGTCGGGGGGGGGGGGGGGATCGGTAATGTCGGGGGGGCGGTCGGTAGTGTAGGGAGGGTGCGTCTTCGGGCAGGAGGGATTGGGCACCCTCCTGCCAGCGATCGGTAATGTCGGGGGTGGGGGGGGCGGTCGGTATTGTCAGGGAGGGGGCGGTCGGTAGTGTCAGGGAGGGGGGTGCGTCTTCGGGCAGGAGGTTTGGGCACCCTCCTGCCAGCGATCGGTCAGGGGGCCACGGCCCGCTATACTTATAGCGGCAGAGAGATCCCTTGCCGCGATAAGTGTAGCGGCCGTGTCTAGTTTAGGCCGATTCTGAATAGGACGCCTCTCCCGGGCGTTCTATACAGAATCAGGGCCTAGGTGTCTTGCGGGCCTCGCCTTCAATATAGGCGGCCTGCCTGGGGAGCATTTTAAAAAAAAAAAAACGTGCATCCCGATTGGCTGATTAGACAGCTGTAGGACGTCTATAGCTGCCTAAAATTGGAACGCACTTTTAGAGAATCATGCCCGAAGTGTGGAGGGGAGAAATACAATGTTTAATAGGCAAGATATAGAAAAACCTGGTGTTCCAAAGGGACACCATCCCCAGTTAGAAAACGCTAGGCCCTGCTCAGCTTACCCGGAGACTTTTCAGCTAGGCCTGGCCTCTCCAGAAAAAGGCCCGGTGGTCTAGTGGAGACCATCTTCCAATATTCCTAGCATATGTGAAAAGAATCTCACTCTTCTTTACACCAAATTAATCCGATCCAATCTAAACAATGCATTAGCGCTGGGTGTGTTGTCAGTATTTTTTAAAAATTCTTTCTCAATCCAATTCACCAACAGAAGTACATCTTGGGAATTCAGATTTCTACCTTTATCAAACAGATACAGGTGGTGGGATTCTTCATGATTCCCAGTACTATTTCCTACTGTTTATATTACTTTTTAATATGTTTTTTACTTATTAATAAATATATAAATAGTGAACTTAGCTATATTCAAAGTCCAAATTTCTATCATATTCAGTATGGATATCCAGAAAACTTGACTAGTTGAGGTTCCTCCAGGACAGGTTTCAGAATTACTAGTAGAGATCAACTGAAACCAGACTGAGATCCAGGTTTCAGCCAAAAAAGCACAGTTACTTACCGTAACAGGTGTTATCCAGGGACAGCAGGCATATATTCTCACATGTGGGTGACGTCATCTACGGAGCCCCAGCGCGGACAGCTTTTCAAGCAAACTTGATTGAAGTTTCAAGTTTGCACACTGCACCACGCATGTGCTAGCCTTCTTGCCCACTAGAGGGCGCATCCCCACCTCGTGGTCCTCAGTTCCATATCATAGCAAAGAAGCCATCCCCGGGGAGGTGGGCGGGTTGTGAGAATATATGCCTGCTGTCCCTGGATAACACCTGTTACGGTAAGTAACTGTGCTTTATCCCAGGACAAGCAGGCATGATATTCTCACATGTGGGTGACCTCCAAGCCAACCAAAAAAGGGCAGGTGGGAGGATGGCAATTTATGAAAACAGGTTACGTAACACCGACTGGCCAAACCGGCCGTCGCTTCTGGACAAAGTGTCCAGACAGTAGTGGGAGGTGAACGTATGAACCGAAGACCAAGTGGCAGCCTTACAAATGTCCTCCATAGGTGTAGATCGGAGGAAAGCCACAGAAGCTGCCATCGCTCGGACTTTATGACCCGTAACACGACCCGCAAGCGGGAGACCAGCCTGAGCGTAGCAAAAAGAAATACAAGCAGCTAACCAGTTTGACAAGGTGCGCTTTGAAACCGGGTGTCCCAAACGATTAGGATCAAAGGACAAAAATAATTGAGGAACCTTCCGATAAGACTTGGAGCGTTGGAGATAAAAGGCCAACGCCCTCTTACAGTCAAGGGTATGAAGCGCCGCCTCACCAGGATGAGAATGGGGCTTCGGAAAAAACACCGGAAGGACAATAGACTGATTGAGGTGGAAATCAGACACAACTTTAGGTAAAAATTTTGGATGGGTGCGAAGAACCACCTTATCATGATGAAACACCGTGAAAGGAGGATCCGCCACCAAGGACTGTAGTTCACTGATCCGACGAGCAGACGTGAGTGCAATCAAAAAGACTACTTTCCAAGTAAGAAACTTAAGATGCGACTTGTCGATGGGCTCAAAGGGAGGCTTCATCAACTGAGCCAAGACCACATTAAGATCCCACACCACCGGAGGAGGTTTCAGAGGAGGATGGATATTCACTAGCCCCTTCATGAAACGAGTCACCAGAGGATGAAGAGAGAGAGAACGACCCTCAAGATGCCGATGGAAGGCTGCAATGGCACTGAGATGTACCCGAATGGAAGTCGTTTTCAGGCCAGACTCAGACAAATGCAAAAGATACTCCAGAACCGAAGCCACAGGCACCGAATCCGGTTCCAGACGATTCAGAGAACACCAGGATGTAAACCTGGTCCATTTCTGAGCATAGCAAAGCCGAGTCGAGACCTTACGCGAGGCCTCTAAAATGTCCCTCACGGCCCGAGACACCGGAATCGCAGTCAGGGGGAGAGAAACCAAGCAGTCAGATGTAAAGACTGAAGATTGGGATGCAACAGCGAACCCCGACTCTGAGACAGCAGAGAGGGAAACACCGGCAGAAGCAGAGGTTCCCTGGTACTGAGTTGAAGAAGTAGGGAGAACCAGGGCTGCCTGGCCCAACGAGGCGCAATGAGGATCATGGAGGCTCCGGTCGATCTGAGATGAACCAACGTTCTCAAAATCAGCGGAAACGGCGGAAACGCATAAAGGAACTTCCCCTCCCAATCGAGAAGGAAGGCATCCGCCTCGAGACGATCCTGAGAGTAAATCCGAGAACAATAGAGGGGCAGTTTGTGGGTCTCCGGTGAGGCAAACAGATCCACCTGAGGAGTTCCCCAGCGGTCGAAGACCATACGAAGGACCCGGGAATTCAGAGACCACTCGTGCGGCTGGAGAAGTCGACTGAGTTTGTCCGCCAGCCGGTTTTGCTCTCCCTGAATGTAAACTGCCCGCAGGAATATGTTCTGCGAGATCGCCCAGTCCCAAAGGCGGAGAGCCTCGTGACACAGAGGCCAAGAGCCCGTACCCCCCTGTTTGTTGACATAGTACATCGCTACCTGGTTGTCCGTCCGCACGAGTACCACCTGGTCGTGCAGTAGGTGGACAAAAGCTCGCGCAGCTAGAAAAATGGCGCGAAGCTCCAGCACATTGATGTGACAACGACGGTCCTCGGCCGACCACAGAGCCTGCGTCCGCAGACCGTCCAGGTGAGCTCCCCACGCGTACTCGGAGGAGTCCGTCGTCAAGACCTTGGTGTGAGGAGGAACGAGAAACAGCAAACCCCCTGACAAATTGGAAGAGTCGGTCCACCAACGGAGCGATCGACGTAAGCAAGGGGTCACCGATATCCGGGAAGACACCGGGTCGCGATCCTGTCGCCATTGCGACGCCAGAGTCCACTGCGCGAGCCTCAGGTGCAAGCGAGCGAAAGGCGTGACGTGAACCGTCGACGCCATGTGACCCAGCAAAACCATCATGTGCTGGGCCGACACCTCTCGCCGCCCCTGACAGTGGCGGCACCACCGAAGCAGGGTCTCCCGCCGAAGAGGGGGGAGAAAAGCGCGGAGGCGAACCGTGTCCAGCACGGCTCCGATAAACTGGAGAGACTGTGCCGGGCACAATTGAGACTTGGGAAAGTTCACTTCGAACCCCAGGTCTTGTAGAAGATTGATAGTCTGTCGGGTCGCTAAGATAACCCCCTCCCTGGACGGGGCCTTGATTAGCCAATCGTCCAGGTAGGGAAAGACCTGTAGACCCCGCGTGCGCAGGGCCGCCGCCACCACTACCATACACTTGGTGAACACCCGAGGGGACGACGCCAGACCGAAAGGAAGAACCCGATACTGCAGGTGCAAATCCCCCACTTGAAAGCGCAAGAACCTGCGGTAAGCGGGATGCACCGGAACATGGGTGTATGCTTCCTTCAAGTCCAGGGAGCACATCCAATCCCCCTCCTCCAACAGCGGATAGAGAACCGGAAGCGATAACATACGGAACTTCTCCCGGACCAGGAACTTGTTGAGCTTCCGTAGGTCCAAAATGGGGCGCAAGTCCCCGGTCTTTTTTGGGACCAAAAAGTAGCGGGAGTAAAACCCCCGTCCCCTCTGATCGGGAGGGACCACTTCGACCGCTCGGAGGGTCAACAAGGCCCTGGCTTCTTCCTGGAGAAGGGCCAACTGGCTCCGATTGGGAGGGCAAGCCCCGGGTGGCAAGTCTGGAGGCTGACTGGAGAAGTTGAGCGAATAGCCCTCTGAGATAGTCCGGAGCACCCATGCGTCCGACGTGATGGCCGACCAGGCCCCGGCGAAGGTCGTCAGCCGACCCCCGATGGGGAGGGGATGGTGCGAAATCGCGGTGAGGGCCCGCCCCCAACCACCTATCCCGTCAAAAGGACGGCGCGGCCTTGGCGGTCCCCTGCGCGGCAGGTTTAGAGGGGCCACCCCTACTCTGTTGGGGCTGACGCCGTGGCGGCGGTCTGGAGAAGGCCGGCGTTGACTTCTGAGGGTACCTCCTCGGGGGCTGCCGGAAAGGACGCTGGGCAGGAGCCTTAGGCTTCGGCCGTACCAGAGAGGCCAGGGAGCGTTCCTGCTTGGACAGTCGCTCCGTCGCCGCATCCAAAGAGTCATCAAATAATTCCACCCCAACGCAAGGCAAGTTTGCCAGGCGTTCCTGCAAATTTGACTCCATCTCGAGGGTACGAAGCCACGCCAGCCGGCGCATGGCCACCGCACAGGCTGACACCCTCGAGGCGAGTTCAAACGCATCATAAACTGCGTGGAATAAATAGAGACGCAGCTGGGCCAGATTCGAACTAAAGGTGGCGAACCGGTCCCTATGCGACTCAGGCATCACCTCACGAAAAGAGGGGAGGTCCTTCACCATCGTACGGAGGAAGGAAGAGTACGAAAATGCGTAGTTCAGGACCCTTGTAGCCATCAGGGAGTTCGCATAGAGACGACGCCCAAATTTGTCTAGGGTCCGGCCCTCCCTACTCGGCGGGACCGTCGCCGAGACCCTGGAGGGCTGCGATTTCTTGACCGCCGATTCCACTAGGAGCGAAGTATGGGAAAGTTGGCCCTTCTCGAACCCCTTGATGGGGAGGGTGCGATACTTAGACTCCATTTTGGAGGGGACCACAGCGACCGTCAATGGAGCCTCAAGATTCCTCAGGAAGGTCTGACAGAGGACCTTGTTAATCGGAAGGCGCGGGGACTCCCTAGGGGGGGCGGGGAGATCCTGCTCCTCCAAGAACTCCTTGGTGTAAGTGGACCCTTCAGACAAGTCAACACCCAAAGCCGCCGCCATATCCTGCACAAACCTCGTAAAGGATGAGGTTTTAGCAGGAGGAGAGGGAGACCGAGACTTCCCGGCGGAGCCGAAGGGAGAGGCCTCGTGGGAGTATCTGGGCTCCCTACCTGACCCCGACCTCAACGAGGCACATTCCTGCGACCTCGACGGAGTCGGAGACCGTGTGCGTCTGAAGGAACCCTTCGGGGATCCCCCGGGGTCCGAGGCACCGAAGCCCGACCCTTCGGCCCCAGCGAGGAAGCCCGGGAGCTCTCCCTGGCCGGAGACCGGAACAAAATGGGGTTATCGACCCGCAGGTCCCGCACCTGCAAGGCATCGGCCCCGGCCGGCGACGAGCGACCACGCCGCCGAGGCGAGGTCCGAGACCGCTTGGCCTTCCTCGGACGGCGCCTCGCCCGAGACCTGCCCAAGGGCGATGAACCTCGCGAGGACCTCGAGGACGAAGACGAGATTCTTCGCACCCGGCGCACCTTGTCCTTTGGGCGCACGCTACGCTCCGGCGGATCCCGCGAAGCCGGGTCCGAGGGTACCGCCGAGGTCGAGGCCGTGGGCGCCTCGGGAGCCGAAGCCCCGGTACCCGAGGCCGAGGTCGCCAACTGCGGGGCCACCGAGGCCGAAGCAGCCGAGGCCGAAGCAGCCGAGGCCGAAGCCTGCTGCAGATGTTCAATGGCCCCGGTGAGCTCCGAGGCGATTAACGCCCGGAGCAAGTCTTGAAACACTGGGATTGACATTCCCTGTGGCAAGACCTGCCGCTGCTCCTCAGAGGGCGACCTCGGTCTCGAGTATTCCCTCGGGGCGGCGGACGCGGGCATCTTTGGCTTAACAGAGGCGGACCCACCCGCCGACGAGCCCGAGGATGGCTTTTTGGACGAACCTGGAGCTGAGGAGGGAAGCGGAGACTTACCCGAGGCCTTGGAAGAGGCCATCTGCTTCGAAGGCATCGAGGCCCGAGGCGAAGCCGACGGTCCCGAGGCTGAGGTCGAGGCCGACGTCGAGGCCGAGGTCAAGGCCGGGGCCGAAGCCGAGGCCGAACTCGAGGCCTTCCCCGGAGGGGACTCGACCGAGAAAAGTTCTGCCATGCGGGCTTTGCGGCGTTTAAGTGCCCGCTTCTGGAAAGTGGCACACTTCTCGCAGGACGCTGTCGGGTGTTGGGGCCCCAAACACCGCAAGCAGCACCCGTGCGGATCAGTAATCGATAGCAGCCGTTCACAGCGCCCGCACTTTTTAAAGCCCGTTACGGGCCGGGACATGGGCCCAAAAGAGAGCCGGGAACAAGCGAGGTTCCTCGGCCACGGCTACCGGGAGCCCCCGGCAGCTACGAACGAAAAGTTTTTTGTTTTTTTTTTGGAAAAGAAAGAAAATAAAGAAAGAAGACGACAAAAAAAACGCAGCGACCGTGCGAAAATCCCTACACAGCCGCGGCGACAGAAGGCACAATTTAGCACAAATTCTCCACAGGGCTTCTGGCTCCGCGGATGAAAATGAACTGAGGACCACGAGGTGGGGATGCGCCCTCTAGTGGGCAAGAAGGCTAGCACATGCGTGGTGCAGTGTGCAAACTTGAAACTTCAATCAAGTTTGCTTGAAAAGCTGTCCGCGCTGGGGCTCCGTAGATGACGTCACCCACATGTGAGAATATCATGCCTGCTTGTCCTGGGATAATGCTTATTATGCATATCGTTCAAAACTTGAAATTCATCTCCCATGATCACTTCTCCCTCCCCCACATCCCTCCCAGCTACCCTTAGGCCCTCCCTGGGCCTATTATAGAAAGTCCCAATAGTCTAGTGGCCTCTTCAGATCAGAAACAAACCCTACTTATTCCTGCCCTTTGCTACTTCTGATGCAATGGCTGCTGAGACTGCCACAGTCTGCAATTGCCCATACCATTTCCTACAGCAGTCTCTCAAGATGGCTGTGGGAAGTCTAAGCAGCCACTGCGTTTGAAGCAGCAGCACAGAGAAGGAGTAAGTGGGGTTTATTCCTGCCACCAAAAAGGCTACTAGTCCACCAGGGCTTCCTAATGTAGGCCCAAGAAGGACCTATGGCTGTTTGGATGGAATTGGAGGGGGAGAGTATGATCGTCGGCAGTTTCAGTTTCTGCCGAAACAGAGTGACTAATTTCGGTCACAAATTCAATTTCAGAAGAAACTGAAGATCCTATGTTCAGTCAAGCTCTAATCACTACATTACAGTCTACTGTAGTAGATTGTTTTATAATATATTTTTAAAAATCTAACACACCAGGAATATTTTTGCATTATAATCCCCTTGAAATCACTTATGATGTAAACAGACACCATCTTAACATGTTAAGCCAATTCTTGTTCAGCCAATTCTTGTTCAAAATCAAACTTGCCAAGTAAATATTTAAAAGCATCACATTGACTGCGATGGCTGTTATCCAACCTGGCTTGAGAATCAGGATTTAGAGATAGTTACTGTTTGAAGCACATGACTGAAGGTCAAATTAAGTCACTGAGACAGAAAAATGAATGACATCAGAAGCTGTGACAAATGACCTTAAAGGAGAACACTACTGTATTT
Organism: Geotrypetes seraphini; assembly: GCF_902459505.1. Classification (NCBI taxonomy): domain Eukaryota; kingdom Metazoa; phylum Chordata; class Amphibia; order Gymnophiona; family Dermophiidae; genus Geotrypetes; species Geotrypetes seraphini. The sequence goes on along the minus strand of NC_047092.1, from coordinate 144,631,408 downwards.
TGATTCTTAAAATACATCCAATTCTCTCATTTTTTGAGGCCCAGATGTCCAGTATTCCTCACCTTCCCACCCTCTCCTGGGATTGGCCGATGCTGCACACAAAAAGGATCAGTCAGCAGATGTGGGGCCTTGAGCATCTGTACATGGTCAAGGCCTGCCAGCTCCCGCATCTTAAAACTTTGTTTTGGAGAGGACTGGAGCCAGCGCACCTTGAGTATGTGCAGATATTTAAATCCCAACACCAGCTGACTACGATTCTTTTTTGTGTCAGTGATGGCCAACCCAGAGTGTGTGGGGGGGGGGGGAGGGAGAGAGAATTCTAAAATATGAACCTTCCATCCCTCAGCCTGGCATCATTGAGCCTTCTTGGCAGAGGGCACAGACAGGGAAGTGGAGGGCTGGGTGCGCCAGGGTCCCAAGAACCGCTGCCTGTAGCACTGGGAAAACCTTTGAGACGTGGCACTGGAATATGGACGGAACACCTAAAGCCACAAAAATTAGAGAGCCCTAAACCTCTAGAGGATTGGGATCTGCTGTCAGGCAGGGTCTTAGGGTGACGGTCCACCACTGAATTCATGAGATCTTCCAGGTCCTTGCCAAACAATAACTGCCCTTTAAAGGGGAGCCTAACTAGAGTAGCCTTGGAGATGGTATCACCGGCCCATTGTAGAATCCAAAGTATTCTGCGAACACAAATTTAATATGCCGATCTCTTACCCAAGACCTGCATAAGGTCATATAAGGCATCAGCAACATAATCCACCAGCCACAAGTAACCAAGGAGGGGGCTCCACAGTCTCACTCTCCAGAATATGTAATTGAAATAGACAAGTGTATGCAGCCATTATGCCTAAAGCTGCTGCCTCAGTCTCCTGAGGACCACATCCACCCGGTAGTCTTGCATGTCCTTAAGCACTAGACCACCCCCACTAGGAAAGGAGGTGCGCTTAGTCACCTGTGCTATCAAAGAGTCAATATTAGTCTGGCCAAAAAGCTGCTGGCACTCCTGGCCATAGGATAGAGATGAGACATGGATCTCGCAACCTTAAGAGCACCCTCTAGAGCAGGCCTGCACAACTCTGGTCCTCGAGGGCCAAATCAAGTCAGGTTTTTGGGATTTCCCCAATGAATACATTACATTACATTAGATATTTCTATTCCGCCACTGCCTTGCGGTTCAAGGCAGATTACAAAAGAATTACAAAAAACATATTACAAAAAGAAGATATCTGGTAATTTCTAGAGGAGATAAAGAGTAGATAAGTTTGCTTCTGGGGAATCGGGAAGGTATTGGGAAGTGGGAAGGAGCTAGCATTGAAAGCAGTGCATGCAAATAGATCTCATGTATATTCATTTGAGAAATCCTGAAAACCCGGCCTGGCGAGGGCCGAAGTTGTACAGGCCTGCTCTAGAGAGTCTCATTGCTCCGAGATCAGAATGCCAGGGAAAGGTGCAAGACTGCGATCGCACATCACAAAGCATACCTGAGGAAGTGGATGGAGCTGGCTGAGTGACTAAATTCAACTCTTGCATAGACTCTGAAATGAAGTCTGGCAAAGTCGTAGATTTAAATAAACACAGAACCATGGTATCGTCCCCAGGTTCTAAAGATCCCACATGCAGCCCCAGATCCCCAGTCCTGAGAAGTGTAGCACCTGAAAACAAAGGGTCAGCAAGTTGGTTATCACTGTAAGTATCCCCCAGATCAAGGACAGCCTGCCTATGAACAGCGGCTGATTGCAATGAAGCAATGTCTAAAGAAGCAATATACCTTATAGGTAGAAGCAATATACCTTATATTGAAAAACAGCCCCCCCCAAAAAAAATTACTGTAGTTTCTTGCAACAACACCCTAACAGTAATTCAACAAAAAGTCATAACACATATTACTGCAAGAAAATATGCTCAGGGATGTGGCGACTCAGCCCCAAATACAATCTCATCTCCCAATCACTGCATATATATCTGTGATTGAATATTAACTTTCAAGGTCAAGTGAACACTCAAACTTCAGTGAATTTGAAAAAGTAGTAGTGCAATGAACTTAGCTTCAGGGTTCCACCAAAGGACAAGCCTGAAGTGGAGCAGGAATGCACAGGCAAATACCAGCTGTTCTGAAACACATTCCACAGATATTTTATGAAATCTGTGAAGGCCTCCAGACCCTGGGACACAAAGTCACCCTTGGATGACTTCACCTTGCATTTCTTGGGCGGAACTTTCAGCCCTGCTGAGCCCAGAAAAGGCCACCCCAACAGGCTAGCCGAGCACAACTGCTTAGTCTGGGAAGAGGCTAAAGTTTGTGTTGCTGCATCTCCTGACTGTGCCACATGGCACATATTGCAAGGATGCTCCTAAGGTGCTAAATTTGTGCAATCCTGGGAAGAATTTGCAATAAGAGAGCCCAAGGATTCCATTCCAACAAGTTTTGAGGCAAAATTTGCCAAATTGGAAGAGCAGGGAGCTTTTATAAAATTGCTAAAATCCAAGATAGCCACTGCTAAGAAATTTGCACCAAAATTGCAAATTTTTTTATATATAGCAAGTCACGAAAATGTCGATTTTAGGATTTTTCAGGTGGGGGAACACAGGGGGACATGCAGGAACCTTCAAAACTGCCAAATTCAGATCCCCTCCTCCCCCAATCTACCTCACACAGGCTGTAAACAGCCTTATGCACTGTGACCTATGTTGGATATGTGCTGCAGCCTGCCTCAGCCCTCTGAAAGTAGCTGGAATCAGAGAATCACTGTCTCATGCTGGAAATGAATACCTCTTCAACGTTGATCTCCTGGTTGCCAGTCAGACATGGTGCCTGACTGTACCTCCACCCTCATGGGCCAACGGACGGGCTCAGGGAATGGTGGATGCGGAAAAATGCAGCTGACACCTTGCAAGACACTGCCGAGTCTCCTAGGTATGCCTAACATCCTGTTCGCAAACCCCTGTTTAGCAGGAGGAAAAAACACGGGAAGAGCACCGAGTTCCTAAGAAACCAATGCAGGCTGGCTAACAGGTACCACCAGGGATCAGCCTGTCAGCTGCAGACTGAAGTCTGTGTGTTCTCAACACAGGCAGAATGGAAGAATTGCTCAGAGCACAAAGAAATCCTGAAAAGGGGACAAACACCAAATAAAATAAGAAAAAGTGGTGAGCAGAATAGAAACATTCCTTCAGGCATGCTTCCAGAAGGGAAAAACTGCAGGTGGTGAAGTAGAGGAGAGTTACAGAAAAAAAATTGGAGTGGATTCCTTCTGCATATGGAACATGGCCATTGGGAGATCACACACTCGTCTAGAATGCCTCACCTATTGCACTGAAAGGTGATTTTATTGAGCCAGCGTAATACATTTCTTTTTCTTTTTTTTATTCAATTTTAATTGAATTATACATATTACATGCCTCAGGAAACAGAAAATAGCTATTACAAACAGAATATAATGCAAACATAAAATCATGCATCAAGAAAAGTCATATAGCTAAATCCCCTACAATTTATTTAAAAATTTCTATACCGTTTAAAACTAAACAGTTTACATAATTTACATACATAATTTTGTAAAAACATAAAACAGACACACAATCATCAGAAATCATATCTACAAACTAATACCATAGCTTATATAATGAAAATCATGAATAATTCATCAACTGTGCAAAGAAGAAAATTATTGGCTAAAAAAGGCATCTACAAATAATTGTGTCTTGAGTAATTTTCTACACAGGCTCTTTTCACTACAGTTTCATATTTGGCCTACAAGAGAGTTCCATATTTTAATTCCTGCACAGCATAAAGTCATTTTGCCAGTCGCAACAAGCCTTGGGTTAACATTCGTCTTCAGTAGAGCTAAATTCTCAGAACGTAGTGATCTGTTTGGTGTATAGCTAGGCATATTATCTTTAAACAATTTTGGTATGTTTCCATACAAGAATTGATGGCAAATCATTACTGTTTTATATTGCATTCTGAAAGCGACTGGTAGCCAATGCAGTTGTTGAAGATATGGCAAAATGTGATCATATTTTGCTAATCCCATTATCAATCTTGCTGCTGCATTTTGTATGACCTGCAATGCCCTACACCTTGCTTTTGTTATGCCAAGGTACAGGGCATTGCAGTAATCAAGTCTCGACAAGACCATAGCCTGGACTACAGTGCGGAAGTCATATGGCCATAGCATTGGTTTTAGTCGGTGTAGCAAATGCATTTGTGTAAAATATACTTGTGCGGTCTTAATTACTTGCAACTTCATTGTAAGGCTATCAAGCCTAACGCCTAAAATGCTCATCATTAATAACTTTTACTTCTTTAGGGCCACTGATGATCAAGCTTTCCTAGAAACATTATTTCGGTTTTATCTACATTTAATTTCAAACTTTGTTTTCCCATCCACGCCTCAATTTTACACATACATTTACTCAATGATATTTCAAAATTTATATCCCATCCGCCTACTGGGGAAAAAGAAAATATCGTCTGCATATATTTGATATTCAACTCCCAATGACTCAAATAATTAGCCTATAGCAGCCATATAGATGTTAAATAATAGGGCAGAAAGCGCCGAATCCTGTGGTACTCCAGTCCTAGCTGAATATTCTTCCGAGATCTTACATCCAAAGAGCATCCTATGAGGTATGTTTTAAACCAACCGAACACAACATCACTCATTCCAAAATTATATAGTCCACCCAATATTTTATTGAAATCAACCGAATCAAATGCTCCAGATATATCTAAAGGCACAAGACAAAATATCTTATGTTGATCCATCCCTAGTCGCAGAGTATCAATTAAGGAGATCAATAATAATTCTACACTATGATCTTTCTGAAAACAAAATTGATTACAGTCCAAACAATTATCTAGCTGAGAGACAACTATCTTTTCTAAAACTTTTCCAATAAATGGTACAATGAAAATTGGTCGGAAATTTTTCATAACACTTATTTCCAGGTTTTTCCACTTCAAAACTGGTCTAAAGGTAGATTGCTTGCAAACCCCTGGAAAAATTCCATCTTCAAGTGGTTTATTTACAATTTTAGTAATTATAGGGGTCACATTAACCATTTGTCTAATAATTGTTGAGGAACAAAGATCTTGTATTGCACGGGTTGGTGTACAATCACAAATAACTTTATGAACCTCAGTTTCATCTACTCTTATCAAACTTGGACCATTTCTCATTTTCCACATTCACCTCCATACATAAATCAAAATCAGCGAAAAATTGTTGAGCTTCTCCCATTCTTTCCACTAGAAACTGTGCGTACTTCTCCATATCTAAATCATGGTAATCAACTGAACCATCGTACCCATTAATAACTAAATGTACAATTCTTTTGGTCTATTCAAAGCCTAAGTAACCCGTTTCCCTATAGTATTGATTCTGTTCATTCTCGCACAAACAGAGATATTTACATAAGCATATATACCTGACGTTTCAAAGTTTCCAAATCAAGGACTTTATCAGCAATGCTTTCTTTTCGTTAATGTTAAAACAAAATAGTTTGTTGATTCAACATGGCATCCGTATACTGTAAACACTACTCAAGGTTATCCTAATTGCCCAAGTCTAGCTCCTGCCTTTCTGAAACACATTTGCATTACATGCTATTAAGAATACAGATTCAATGAAAATACTGTGCCCCACCACCAGAGCTTCATATCTATAGGGGTACCAGTACACCACTTTCTCTTGTATTCTACTTTTTACATTCACATGTTATTAAAGAATGCTGTCCCTGAAAAGGACTCATATATATCTATGCATCTATTAAAAAAAAAAAAAAACCCCACTTTGCACTTCCTTAGCGCCAGCATTAGATGAAACCAGAGAAAAGTGGCTTGTGTCCATCTACCAGCAGGTGGAGATACTAATTGACCAGGCAGCTGTACATCCAGCAAGAGTACAGTACTCCCCCGATATTCGTTCAGTACTGGTTGGCAGCTGAGGGAGTTAATAGGTGTTTATGCTTTGGAAACCGTCAAGCACTATTGGGCTTAGGTTTCGGTGGCTGCGACAACTATGCTGACATGGGTACGTTGGCGGGAGAGGCCTCACTATTTTCCCGCGCTGGTGAGGTTGCAGCAGGATTCTGCCTCCACAGGGTGTGAGCAGCACTGGGACACTGTTAGGGGTACCATCATTTGTGTAAGCCCACCATTTCAACCAATGACTGGAACATGGGATTTTTTTAAAGCAGGAGCAACTAATGGCTTGCGACTGTTTGGGCATATCAAGCATGACAAGAGGCATGTCACAAATGATTAATGCAAAACTCCTTTTTGGCAGTAAGGGCTATTATTGTTAGGTGTGTATGGGAACGCTTCAAACTTCCTTCCTTAATGCAATAGTGCCTATGGATAAACATGCAACCACCAAAGTTGGCAGGCAAGAGCACTCATAGGGCTAGATTCACTAACCTGACTTCCAGGACCGATTCCAGTGAGCCCAACAAATTCCCAAAACAATAATATTGAAATGAGGGCAATCTGAGGAATGCCCCTCTCTGACCACATGGAAAGCTAGTGTGCAATTCTGACGCATGCGCAGACCATCTGTAGATGGACTGTGCATGTGTCTAAGACCCGTCTGAGCCGCAACTTTTTTTTTTTTTTTATTACTCACTAGCCCAGCGAGCCCTTGATTTTAACTCACTTAAACCTGCGGGTTAAAACCACAAGCTCACTGTATGGAGAAGGGCAGGAGAGATTCGGAGGAAAGCAGGGCGGCAGGCGGGAGAGATTCGGGGTAGAGAGATAAATATTGTCGGGGCAGCAGAGAGCAGGGCAGAGAGCAGGGTGGCAATAGCGCTGGAGAGTTGGAAAGGATGTTTGCAACTGGTCCCCAGCAGTCGCTTCTTGGGTTGATCGGCCAGCCTAGTCGGTTTGCAAGATTTCATTAGTGAATCAGGTCCCTGCCTACTTCGCATGCCGTTCCCCTCATTTGCATGCATGGATTGGAAGCGGATCGCAGGAGAGATTAGTGAATCGGGTCGGAAGGAAATTGGGTCGCAAAGGGGTAGCAAACCATCGGTACACGATCGGTTTGCTTAGTGAATCTAGCCCTTAGTGCCTCCCTGGAATCAGGAACCTCCCTTAGCTCAAGAGATAATATCACGCCTCTCCAGCCTGAATTAAAGTTTTACAAAGAAGAATGGACTGCTACTTAACAATAATGTTAAAGACTGATATAAAATTATAGGAAGTGTTTACTTGCAATTATTGTTGCTAAAGATAGTGCAAGCAATTATTAAATTTAGGTGGCAGTTACTTTTTCACATGTTTCACTTTGTTCCTTAAATAAATGAAGCAATAATTTAAAAACTTCCATGTTTACTTAAGTTCCATTTAAAGTCATTTTAGGACTCCTTTTCAAGTCAAATGCAACAAAGTCCATTCAATTTCTTTGGGCTTCATTTGACGCACTGAAAATCATTACCACAGTTTTGTAAAAGGGGCCCCATCATACCCCAATCACAGAGAAAATTTACCACACTTCACCTTGGATTGCTAAGTTAACAAAACCATAGTCAGATAAGAAATATTAAATATTTATGCACAGAAAAAAAGCACTTACGATGCAAGCAAGGAACCCACCAGCTGAACAAAGATGACTAGTCTTCACTCTGCTACAATCAGACATGCAGATCCTGCAACTTCCATCTCTGCTATCAGTCAGGCACTGATGAAAACCATGCTAGGAATGTAATACGAAAGCGCCATGCATGACCAAAAGGGGTGACGCCACAGAACAGTTTAACAGACCCGTGACTAATTCACACAGCTGATGGTATAAGAGATTTCTATAAAGGGCTGAAACTGCAGAGCCAGAAATGTGATGCAACCTTATACACACTTGCTCTGTGTTCAATCACTGCCTAACTGGCAACAGATGAATATACCTTTCAGTCCACACAAACTCAGACATCATCAAACATATGGATACCTGCTCACATTTTCTATCAAATTGATATGGAACTAAAAACATACATACAACACACTTATACAGCATTAAACAATGGTATAAAGTACATATAAGCCACTACACAATGTAATTTGTAGTGTGCATACATTTTGCTATCTAACTATGCATTCAACCAGATAAATATAACCCAGTGATTCTTAAATCTGTCCTGAGGGACTCCCAGCCATTCAGGTTTTCAAGCTATCCCTAATGAATATGCATGAAGCAGATTTGCATCTAATAATAATTTTATTTTGTATACCGCCATACCCAGAGAGTTCTAAGCGGTTCACAGCAGTAAAATCGAAATACAGACATTGTTAATGTTGAAGTTAACAGGTTATAAGTATATAATATAAGAAAAGGGAAAGGAGGTAATTACAGACCATAAGTGGACAGTTATAACAATCTTAATGGAAGTAGTAATGAGGAAAAGGTAGTAAAGGATAATAGAGATTGCACAGTTACTTACCATAACAGGTGTTATCCAGGGACAGCAGGCAGCTATTCTCACATATGGGTGACGTCATCGACGGAGCCCCGATGCGGAAGCCTCGCAAGCAGACTTGCTTGTAGAAACTAGAAGTTTCGAGTCAGCTGCACTGCACATGCGCGAGTGCCTTCCCGCCCAGCACAAGGCACGTCTCCTCAGTTCAGATAGCTAGCAGAGAAGCCAACCAGGGGAGGTGGGTGGGTTGTGAGAATAGCTGTCTGCTGTACCTGGACAACACCTGTTACGGTAAGTAACTGTGCTTTATCCCAGGACAAGCAGGCAGCCTATTCTCACATATGGGTGACCTCCAAGCTAACCAGAATGGGATGGTGGGAGTGTTGGCAATTTAGGAGAATAAATTTTGTAGTACTGTCTGGCCAAAATGGCCATCCCGTCTGGAGAAAACATCCAGACAATAGTGAGAAGTGAAAGTATGAACCCAGCACCAAGTAGCAGTCTTGCAAATTTCCTCAATAGGTGTAGATTTGAGGAAAGCTACTAAAGCTGCCATTGCTCTGACCTTATGGGCTGTGACTCTACTCTGTAGGGGTAATCCAGCCTGGGCATAGCAGAAGGAGATAAAGCAGCCATCCAGTTGGAGATGGTATGCTTAGAGATAGAATGTCCAAACTTATTTGGATCGAAGGAGACAAAAAGTTTGCAGATCAGTTCTGTGTGGTTTGATACGTTCTAAATAGAAGGCCAAAGCACATTTACAGTCCAGAGTATGAAGAGCTGATTCTCCAGGATGAGAATGAGGCTTTGGAAAGAACACTGGAAGAATAATGGATTGGTTGAGATGACATTCTGAAACCACTTTAGGTAGGAATTTAGGATGAGTATGGAGAACCACCTTGTCATGATGGAACACAGTGAAAGGTGCAACTAAAGCTTGCAGCTCACTGACTGTTCGAGTAGAAGTGAGGGCAATGAGAAACACCACTTTCCAAGTGAGATACTTCAGATAAGCCGTAGACATTGGTTCAAATGGAGGCTTCATCAATTGAGTAAGAACAACATTGAGGTCCCAAACCATTGAAAAGTCCTTTCATGAATCTGGAAACCACCGGATGAGCAGAAAGGGGTTTTCCTTCAATAGGCTGATGGAAAGCAGCAATTGCACTGAGATGGACTTGGATCGTGTAGACTTGAGGCCAGAGGTGGATAAGTGCAAAAGGTAGTCTAAAACAGAAGATAAGGAGGAATGTTGAGGCTCCTTATCGTGAAAAAACCACCACATAGAAAATCTAGTCCATTTTTGGCGATAGCATTATCTAGTGGTAGGCTTCCTAGAAGCCTCTAAAATGTCTCTTACAGATTGAGAAAACTGAAGAGGAGTTATGTTGAGAGGTACCAAGCTGTCAGGTGTAGAGACTGCAAGTTGGGATGAAGCAGAAATTCCTGACTCTGTGGAAGCAGAGATGGAAAAACTGGTAGAAGGTATGGCTCCCTGCTGCTGAGTTGAAGGAGAAGAGAGTACCAAGGTTGTCTCGGCCACCGAGAAGCAATCAGAATCATGATAGCATGGTCGTTTTTAACTTGACAAAGAGTCTTGAGAATGAGAGGGAATGGAGGAAATGCATACAGGAAGAGATTTGTCCATTCCAGAAGAAAAGCATCTGCCTCGAGGCGATGAGGAGAATAGATCCTGGAGCAGAACTGAGGCAGTTTGTGGTTATGGAGAGCTGGAAAGAGATCTATGTGAAGCGTTCCCACTGTGAAAAAAATATGATGAAGAGGCGAGGAATGGAGTGTCCATTCGTGAGGTTGCAGAAGACTCCTCAAGTTGTCCGCCAAGCAATTTTTCGCCCCTTGGATGTAGACAGCGTTGAGGAAGGTATTGTGGTGGATTACCCAGTCCCAAACCTTCAGAGCTTCTTGACAAAGAGAGGAAGATCCCGTCCCTCCCTGTTTGTTGACATAATACATGGCGACTTGGTTGTCCATCCGAATGAGGACTACCTGATCTTGAAGAAGATGTTGAAAAGCTTTGAGAGCCTTGAAAATCGCTCCGAGTTCCAACAGATTGATGCGACACTGACGATTTGTACTGGTCCAGTGGCCTTGAGTACGGAGACCATTGAGATGAGCGCCCCAAGCGTAGGTCGAGGAATTTGTTGTGAGGACCTTCTGATGAGGGGGCGTTTGAAATAGCAAGCCTCTGGAGAGATTGGAAGAGAGCATCCACCAGCGGAGAGACTGTTTCAATGAAGGAGTGACTGCAACGTGTCGAGAAAGTGGGTCACAAGCCTGCGTCCACTAAGATTCCAGGGTCTACTGAGGAATTCTGAGGTGAAGGCTGGCAAAAGAAGTTACGTGTACTGTGGAGGCCATGTGACCTAGTAGTACTATCATGTGTCTTGCTGAAAAAGAAGAGCGGGAAGACACTGCATGACAGAGGTGAAGGAGAGCTTCCAGACGTTGTTGTGGAAGGAATGCTCCGAGTTGGATAGTATCCAGAACAGCTCCAATGAACTGTAGAGTCTGAGAGGGCTGAAGTTGGGATTTAGGAAAGTTGATTTCGCATCCCAAACTTTGTAGGAACCATGTAGTCTGTTGGGTCGCTACAATAAACCCCTGAGATGTTGAATCTCTGATGAGCCAGTCGTCTAGGTAAGGAAACACCTGGAGACTATGGTTCCTTAGAGCTGCTGCTACAACCACCAGGAACCTGGTGAATACTCTGGGAGATGAATCCAGGCCAAAGGGTAGCACTCTGTATTGATAATGCAGATTCCCCACCCGAAATCTGAGATACTGACGGGAGGTCGGATGGAAGGGGATGCGAGTAGAAACCTCCTTGAGAGATAGAAAACATAACCAATCGTTCTGATCTATATTTAAAATGGGTCTCAGATCGCCCGTCTTCTTCGGAACTAGAAAATAACGGGAGTAAAACTCCCTGCTCTGCTGTTCCAGGGGAACTTCCTCGATGGCACGGAGACGAAGCAGAGATTGAGGTTCCTGAAGAAGAAGGTCGGTCTGGGATGGATTGGAAGGATACTCTCTTGGAGAAAGCTCTGGTGGAACCTGAGTGAAATGAAGAGTTTCCATCCCTGATTATTGTGGGATGGAAGGACAGAGGCAGAAGGATGGAGGTTATGCTCTGTTAGACAGTCAAAAAACCTGCAAAGCCTTAGGTACAGCAAAAGGCTGAGGTTTCTGTTGCTGCAGTTCCTTGGAAGGGGCTTGAGTATAAGGAGCCATTTTGGAGCATAACGCCTCTGGAAAACTATAGTAGGGCGTGAAGGTTTTGAAGAAGCTGACTTTGGCTTTGGTCTGACAATGGAAGCAAAAGATTTTTCATGATCTGACAACTTTTTAGTTGCAGCCTCTATGGATTCATCAAAGAGGCCATTGCCCTGACAAGGAATGTTAGCCAGACAGTCCTGAAGATTAGGATCCATGACAATGGTGCGAAGTAAGGCCAAGCGGCGCAGTGCTACAGAAAAAACAGTGGCCCTAGCCGACAGTGCAAAGGCATCATAAGATGACTGGAGAAGATGCAATCCGAGTTGTGACAGAGTAGTAGTGATGTCTTAGAACTCGAAATGTCTAAGTAAATCTAGGTTCTTCAGAAAACCTGGAAGAAGATCAATAAGGAACTTGATATAGATGGCAGCCAAACTTGTACATAGTCTTATCCTCCTTTCCATAAGGAACAGTAGCATAGACCTTGGAATGATGGGTTCCTTATAAAAAGGACTCCAGAAGGAGGGATTGGGGAGATAATTGTGAATTCTCAAACCCTTTGCAGTGTAGAGATCTATACCTCGAGACCAATTTGCCTGGAAGAGCAAGTATAGCGTAAGGAGTCTCTAGACAACGTTTGAAAGCTTGAGATAAAAGCTTGTTAAGAGGAAGCTTAAGTGACTCTGCAGGAGGTTGAGGGATATGTATGACCTCGAAATACTCATTAGAGAATTTAGAACCAGCATTGAACTGAATTTCCAGATCATCAGCTGATCCACCAAGGGCTTGCCTCGAGAAGGGCTCAATGACCTCGAGGTGCCTCGAGTGGAGAACATGACAATCCAAAGAAATGACAATCCAAAGAATATGGAGACTTGGAGGAGGTAATAAAAGCAGCTGATTCCTCAGGGTCTGGAAGCGGCGACCTGGAGCGAGGAATTGGGGCCTCGAAGAACTGGAAGGTCTGGAATGAGGCCCAGATGAAGAAGGCTGTTCTTTAGAAGATCTGCGCCTCGATGGATGTCTCGATGAAGGCCTCAATTGGCTACGAGAGTGGTGCTTAGAAGCAGGTTTCGAGGATCAAGGAAACTTCGCCCTATGTATGGAAACAGGCAACACTGCTGGTGAATGGATAGGGCTCGAAGCTGTAGATCGAAACTCGGTGGTTTGGATCGAGAAATCTCGAAGCACTCCCAAAGACTCTGCTCCTTGTATGGAGTGTAAAGGTTCCAATCGACACACTTGCAAAGAATCTACTCCTTATATAGAGTGTAAAGGTTCCAATCGACACACTTGCAAAGAATCTATTCCTTGCATAGAGTGTGAAGGTTTCGATCAACACACTCGCAAAGAATCTACTCCTTGCATAGAGTGTGTAGTAGCCAGACCAGACACTCGCAAAGACTCTGCTCCTTGCATAGGAGTGTGAAGCTTCAGCTCGAGGCACAAGCAGGGACTCGACCTCGTGGGAGACTGATTGCCAGGCTGGATTACAGGAGGCATTGTTGAGGCAGAACCATATTTGCTCAATAACTGAGCAAATTGCTGCTCCAACATGGTCTGGAGAGAAGAAGCCTGCAAAGGTGGATCCACGTCTGAAACCAGACCACTTGCTGAGGCTAAAGGCTCCAGTGGTGAGGACCAGTGCAAGAACCTTCTGCTGAGGTATCTGACCTGAGGGGAGCTCAGGGAAAGATAAAGCAGGTGTACTCGAGGCGAAAGACAATCCAAACAAGGACGGTCTGATGAGGCTCGAGGTTTGTGAAAGCAGGAGGACCCTTGCTGGAAGGCGGGACCGAGGTAGCACTCGGGGTCGAGGGTGTCACTGAGGAGTTCATGCTGAAGAATTTCTCCAAGAAAACTTGATGACGTTTAAGGGCTCGAGGTTGAAGTGTAGCCCAGCTCTTGCATGACTTTGGATTATAGGCAGGCCCTATTCGCGAGAGAAATCACACGCTGGCAGTGGCTACACTTCTTGAAGCCCGTGACCAGCCGGGACATAGGAGGGAAGAGAGCCGCTGTGAAGTTGAAGCCCGCAGGCTGCAGCCGCACGGCCTGGCCCGCCAGTCACTGAAGAAAAAAATTAAAATAAGTCTTTTTTTTTAAGATGTAAAGAAAGAAAGTAACAGCGATTCGCGAAGAAGAAAATAAACACAAACCGCGGTGAGAGAAGGCACGAAGAAACAAAGATGGACTTCTCGGCTCTGCGGAAAACTGAAAACTGAGGAAATGAGCCCTGTGCTGGGTGGGAAGGCACTCGCGCATGCGCAGTGCGGCTGACTCAAAACTTCTAGTTTCTACAAGCAAGTCTGCTTGCGAGGCTTCCGCATCGGGGCTCCATCAATGACGTCACCCATTTGTGAGAATAGGCTGCCTGCTTGTCCTGGGATAAAAAAATGCATTAAGAATTCAGTCTGGGTCACGTGAATACGCTGTGCTGAGCGGTGACCGCGCGCTCAAGCTCCGACCCTCACCCGCCTATTTTTGGGGTTTTTTCTTTTCCTTTCTCACTGCCGCGCTCGTGGCCGGTATCGGCGTGCAGAGTTTTCTTCGCGGCATCTTGGGGGGCGACTCCGGTTCCTGTCGGTGGGCTTGGGCTCGAGTTATGCCCATAAAAGCGGCACGCCAGGCCAAGACACCTAAGCCCTCCTGTACCGGCAAGATGGCGTCCGAGCCTCCCCCTTCCCCGACGGTGGTCCTGCAGGAAGCCGCTGTGAAAGAAATGACGCGGACCATCTCAACGGTGATCGATGATCGTCTATCTAAGCTGCAGGCCACCGTGGAGGACATCAGAGACCGCATGGAGCGCCATGAACAACGGCTGCACACGGCGGAGTCTCACATTGCGGACCATGAGGATCGCGCGACCAGCATGGAGGCGCAGGTTCGCGCGTTGGAGTCACGTTGTGCCACTTTCCATGCCAGGCTTGAAGACCAGGAGAACTGGGGTCGCCGTAATAATGTGCATCTAGTGGGACTCCCGGAATCTGTTAAGGACGAGGAGCTTTGGCAACTTGTGGAACGCTGGCTCCCTGAAGCCCTGGGTCTCCCTCCTGAGGGCCCGAAAATGGCTGTGGAACGGGTCCACCGTTTGGGAGTGCGGCGGGAGGGTGCCGACCGACCGAGACCTGTCATTGCTCGGTATCTTAACTATGCGAATAAAGCCCAGCTGATATCCCAGTATCGAAAAAAAGGAGCGCTGGATTATATGGGGAACAGGTTGCTACTTTTCCATGACTACTCTGCGGAAGTTGCTGCCCGGCGACGTGCCCTGGGCCCCTACTGCGCCGAGCTTCGAAACCGGGGGCTGAGTTTCATCGTCCAGTTTCCGGCGAGGGTTCGCATTGTGGGTGCAGGAGGCCCGAAGATCTGCGAATCTGTGGAGGACCTTAAAGCCTACCTACAGAGCCTGCCTCCCCTGGCTCCTTGACCTTCTAGGGGAGCAGCCGGATGCTGGCTAGGTTGGCGGAGCAGCCGTGGTTCATTGGCTGCCCTCTCTGTTTTGCCTTGTCCTGTGGGGAGGCCTACTTTGCTGCCCGCTGCTGATTAATGTGGTGGGGTACCCCCTTGGCCTCTACTTTCTGGTTCTTGTGGCCACGACCCTGAGATCTGGATGGTATTCCATACGGGGGTCTGGATCTGGACACTGTGCCTGATGTTGCACCTTTTGTGGCGTGGGACTAGTGCGGTGCCTAGACTCTACAATGGGCGACTGGGTCCCATTTTTGTTCTGTTTTTTTTTCTTTCTTTCTTTCCTTCTCTCTTGTTATTGCCCTTTATTGTGAATTGCTGATCTGTGCACTGTTTTACTGGTTTTGGACATTTTGCTGTTTGATTCATTGACTGGGGGTTGGAGGTTGGACGGGAGCTCTTTCCTCATAATTTTTATTCTGGTGGGATGGGGGAGTTGGGGTGGGATTTGGTGGGTGACTGGGTGGGTGTTGCTGGGGATTTGTGGGGGTTCTGCTCCGGGGCTCTTTCTGCAGTTTTACTCTGGCTTTGGAGTGCATATGGGGGTGCGGAATGGGGGGTTTGGGGTGTGTGTGTGTTGTGTTTTTCTGCTGTCTGCTTGTGTGCCTGTGGAGTCGGTATGAGGTGGGGATGGCTGTCTGTGGGAGAGTGAGGGGGTGTTGGATGGATGGGTGATTGGATCTTTTATGCTCGTCCTGGAGGGTCAGGCTGGGAGGCCTTCGAGGACTATACTATGCTTAAACATTTGTGTGCCTTGGCTATTAGTTTTTCTCATGGCTACGGCTGACTTCACATGCATCACACTGAATGTAGCGGGTATTAACTCCCCGGTGAAACGAACAAAATTGCTCTCCTTTTTACGGAAGGAGTGAGCTTCGGTGGCTTTCTTGCAGGAGACACACCTTACGGCTGCTGAACACCGTAAGCTGTCGAGAGATTGGGTGGGTGAGGTTGTCTCCTCCTCCTTCTCTTCTAAACAACGGGGTGTTGCTATTCTCATTCATAAAGGGCTCACCGTGGTAATGCACAAGGTTATTCAGGACCCTCAGGGCTGTTTTGTCATCTGGGCTGGGACCTTGTCTGACAAACCTGTAGTGTTCTGTAATTTATATACCCCCAATGTCTATTCGCATGCTTTCCTTTCAGGTGTCCTGGCTCACCTTACAGCACTTCCTGCCTACGAACTTATTATTAGTGGGGACTTCAATATTACCAGTGACCCCCTCCATTGATTGTAAACCACCTCGGGCAGTGCGCAGACAAAATGAACGCTTGGGGGTGAACTTCTTGATGGGGGAGTTGGATCTCCAGGATGTGTGGCGTGTGTATCACCCCGGAGAGGCTGATTTTACATTTTTCTCAGGGGTGCATCACAGTCATTCACGCTTGGACTACATTTTACTCCCTTCTCGGTCTATTGGGCGGGTGGTGCGTACCCACATCTTGGATGTCCCTTTTAGTGACCATGCGGCAGTTCAGTTGACTCTTAGGTGGGGAGGCCCCTCCCCTGACCGTGTCTGGAGACTCAACCCCACTCTATATTTGGACGATGCCTTATTGAGGAATGAACTAACTATAAACAAGCTAATGAGGGGAGTGATGTCTCTGACACTGTGTTTTGGGAGGCCGCCAAGGCATACCTTAGGGGTTGCATTATTGCCTACACTATTCGCCAGCGTAAAAAGCGGGATGCTGAACTTACATCGCTTGCGAAACAACTGAGGGAAAGCAGGGCTTACCACTTATAGCATCACTCCAACGAGGCCCGTCAGTCGTACCTTGGTTTGCGTAAGCGTATCGATGCCCTTCTCACTGCCCGAGCGCTGACTCATATCAATGTTTACAAGTACAAACTGTATAAATGGGGCAACCGTGCGGGGAAACTCTTGGCCAACCTTGTTCGACCTATCAGGAGAGCTACGCTTATATCCAGTATCCGGGAGGGCCCCGCGGTGAGGCACACGGCTGATGATGCCATTCAGGAGCAGTTTGTGCGTTTTTATAGCGATCTCTACAGCGCGGGACAGTGTGATGAAGCAGCGCGGGATTTGTTTTTTCAGGACTTAGCCCTTCCACACCTTACCAACGCTCAACGGGACTTACTCAATGGCCCCATTACGTGCTCTGAGATTCACGTTGCTATTGGCAAGTTGAAGCCTGCTAAGGCTGCGGGGCCTGACGGTATGGGGCCGGAATTTTACAAAATTTTGAAACCCCATATTGGACCAGCTTTGAGTGCTATGTATGCAGATGTCCAGGCCGCTGATCGGTTTCTTCCTGAACAGACTCATGCCCATGTAGTCGTACTCCCTAAACCGGGAAAGGATCCTGAGTTGGTGGGGTCTTATCGACCGATCTCTCTGCTTAACCAGGATATGAAGATCCTTACTGCCATCTTAGCGAGCCGTTTGGCCCGGGTGATCCCCCTTCTTGTCCACCCTAATCAAGTTGGGTTCGTTCCGGGGCGCTTTTCTTCTGCAAACATTCTTAAAGCACTGGTGGAACTCCGTGAGGGTCGGGGACGGGCAGGGGATGGATGCCGAGAAGGCTTTCGATAAGGTTCTGTGGCCTTATCTTTTCTGGATCCTACAGCGGTTTGGTATCACTGGTCCGTTTCATGACTGGATTGTTCGTCTCTATACCGCTCCGACCGCCCAACTTCTCGTCAATAAACGCCGCACGGCCTTTTTTCCCCTGCGGAGAGGCACCAGGCAGGGTTGCCCACTATCGCCCTTGCTGTTTATTCTCTCGCTTGAACCCCTGGCATCTAAGATCCAAACTGACCCGGACATTGTGGGTATACGTGAGGGGCGGGAAGATTGTAAGATCACTGTTTGCAGATGACATGCTCCTCTTCGTCGGCAAGGGCCGGACTTCTATCCCGCTCCTTACTAGTCTTATTGCCCGGTATGGGTCCTTTTCGGGTCTCTGTATTAATTTTGGCAAGTCTGAGGCCCTACCAGTGTCCTCTCCTTGTGCCTCGCGCTCACTGTCCACGTTTCCTTTTCGCTGGGCTACGAGAGAAATTAACTATCTGGGGATTTTCCTCAGTGCAGACTGGGCTACTGTATACAGACGTAATATTGTGCTTAAGCTTGCCCATCTTCGTGATGTGTCTCCGTTGGGGGGATCTCCCCCTGTCTCTCCTGGGTAGGGTTGCTTTAGTTAAGATGGTCTTTGTTGCCGAAACTTCTCTATCCTTTACAGATGATACCACTCTGGATACGGGGTAGGGAGATCCAGACTTTTCAATCTTTTATTGGCTCCTTCATATGGCATCACCGTCGGGCCCGTATATGCCTTCGGAAGCTCACTCAGAGCCGGGACCGGGGGGGGCCTGGCGTTGCATGATCTTCGTTTGTACAACATGGCTGCTCTCCTGCGCTGGGTCCATGAGCTTTTTACTTGTACGGTTCGGTTTGCCCCGGAAGGCCTCTTTGACTCCTGGGTAGTTCCGTACAGTGCCTTGGCGTGCCTGGCTCTCCCTCGGTGGCGACGACCTCAGGTGGGCGGTAATTTGGTCTGGCTGGATCCCTTGCGACGGGCACTGCTTTGGTGGAGGAGGACCATTGGGCGAAGGCAGGGCAATTGGGCTTTCCAATTTATTCGTGGTAATCCTGAATTCCCCCCGGGAGTGGGAGGGGCCATAGGGGTGACAGTCTGCTTTGGCTCTGGGCTTTGTCTAGGACATGTTTGCCCTCCAGGTGTATCGCAATTTCCTTCGCATGACGAACTTCGTCGCACCTGGTCTTTGCCTGCCATGCCCTTTTATGCGTATCTCCAGCTGCGACACTACTTTGAAGATTATCGACGGCAAAACCCCTCCGGATCTAGCTTCTTGAAGGTGGACCATCTTTTTTTGTTCATACCTGCACCTCTAAACTCCCTGTCTCTTTGGTATGGGATGTCCCGGGAGGAACGGGGAGACTCTTTGCTTATCCCATTGGCCTCTCGATGGACGATGGAGTTGGGTGAGCCCATTAGTGTTGACCTTTTGAAGGTTTGTTTTGCGGATGTTGCGAGGGGGGCCAGGACTGCCCAGTTGCAGGAAACGCAGTTTAAGTTACTACATCGTACATATTTCACTAGGACAAGGGGAGCCAGGGCGGGCTTATGGGTTTCTGACTTGTGTGTTAAATGTAAGCGACTCCGGGGGACCCTTTTGCACATGCTACTGGAATGTCCCCAGCTGCATACTTACTGGAATGGGGTGTTGGATTTCCTGGCTGGGATAGTGGGGCAGCCCATTCAGTGGTCCTATTTGCTCCTTGTCTTGGGATGCGAGGGAGCGGTGCATGACCAGGGCCTGGGGACAGAACACTGGCGCTTTCTTTATACTGCGCTGTTGGTGGCTAAGAGGGGTTGTTCCGACAATGGATGGATGAGGGTACACCTGATGTGCTGGGTTGGCACAGGTCTCTTGTGGAGGTGGCCCGTTGGGAACTCCGGGGTGTAGGGAGGGGGATGACAACTTCCCAGCGGCTGTATCGTTCTCTTGGGCAGGCAGCATTAGAGGGGGCTCCTTCAGTGTGATGGTTTTTGCCTTTTTTCCCTTTCTTTCTCCTATTTTCCTTTTCATTCTCTCTCTTTCTCTTTCCAATCACCTGGGTAGGGCGGGGGGATGGGGGGTTGGGTGTGGGTATGTGAGTTTGTGTGTATATGTGTGGGTGTGCCTGTAGATTGGTGTTCGAGTGTGTTCTGGTGCGTTTTTGTGTTGGGTCTCTCTTTCTGTATACAAAAAATTGCGGAAAATGGTGAACTGGGGGATCTTTTCTACCTGAATGTTGCCTTATGTTTGCTGGTTGATGGATAGGGATTGGTCCTGGGGAACGGTTTTCTTTGGGGGATTTGTCCTCAACCCTTGAATTGGATCTCCATGTTGTTTTTTGTATCTTTCTTTCTCTGCCTTTGCATATCCATCGACTATGGGAGCCATGTTGGCTTGCTGTGTATGTTCATCCTATTTTCTGTTTAATAAAAATTACTTCAAACAAAAAAAAAAAAAAAAAATTCAGTCTGTGGAATAATTGCGTTTTGAGCTGCTTTCTGAACTCAAGATAGGAAGAGGCACCAAGCACAGTTTGGGCGAGCCAAGTATTTCATTTAGCCGCCTGAAAAGAAAAGGTTTTTCAAGGAATCTTTTGAAATGGCATAATTTTAATGAGGGAAAAGCAAACAGGTGTATTCTGCGGGAGCTCTTATTGTTGTAATTTAAATTGAAGTGTGAGTTAAGATAACTCGGTAGCATACCAAATACTGTTTTGTAGCAGATGCATGAGAACTTGAACAGGACTCTGGATTCAAATGGTAACCAGTGTAATTTATGATAAAGGGGTAACGTGTTCCCATTTTTTCAAGCCAAAGATGAGGCGGACGACGGTATTCTGAACCAGCCTCAGCTTCCTGATGGTTTTCTTGAGGGAGCCAAGATATATGATGTTACAATAGTCCAGGATGCTGAGAATGGAGGATTGTACTAACAAACGAAAAGAGGTGTCGAAGTATTTTTTTAATGGTGCGGAGTTTCCAGAGAACCAAGATACTTTTCTTAAACACTAAGTTGGAATGTTTCTCCAGAGTAAGATGTTTATTTAAAGTGACTCCTAGTATATTTAAGGATTGTTCAAGACAATGATCCGACCCATTCACATGTATCATGGTGTCCTTAATTTTATCGTTGGGTGTTGCCAAGAAGAATTTAGTTTTTTCTGAATTTAACTTTAATCTAAAAGCTGACATCCAAAGTTCTACCCGATTAAGAGTAATTGATAGAGAATTTAGAAACTCTGGTATAAAACAAGTTAGCAGGATGACTATAGTAATGTTGTCTGCGTAGATGAAGAATTTGAGCTTTAGACTCTGCAAGAGATTTCCCAAGGAGACAAGATAGATATTAAACAGGATAGGGGACAGGGGGAGCCCTGTGGAACCCCGCACGAGTTATCCCAACTATAGGAGAAAGTGTCATTCTTAAACACCTTGTATGATCTATTTTCCAGAAACCCACGGAACCAGTTGATAACATAGCCTGACATACCAATGGTTGCCAGACAGTCGAGGAGAATAGAATGGTCGACCAGATCGAAAGCTACTACTCAGATCAAGTTGCAAGATCAGAGCGCTTGATCCTTGGCTAAAGAGTGAGTGCAAGTAATTGAACAATGAGGCAATAATGGTTTCGGTACTGTGGCCTGAACGAAAGCCCGATTGATTGTCATGTAAAATGTTATGTTTCTCCAAATATGTTGTGAGTTCAGCATTTACCACCCCTTCTGCTACTTTAGTTACCAGTGGGATACTAGCGATGGGTCTGTAATTAGATGGGACATTAGATGGTTCTTTTGCATCTTTTTTTATAGGTGTGATCATAATATGACCTTGTTCTACTGGGAACTTTCATGAGGATAATAAAAAGTTTACCCATGTCAACAACTTGACTTTAAAAGTTGACCGGGGCAGTTTTCATGACATTTGGGGGACAAGTGTCCAGTCTGCAGTAAGAGTTAGCATATTTATTGTAGTATTTGCCAGTCGATGGTTGTGAAACAGTTCCAGTTCAGGTCAGCTCTGGATTCTAGATCAGGTCTGGACTTGTCAGTATCTAGCAAGATAGGATAGCACCAGTGAGGCTTGGCAGGAACAGTTAGCGAGGCTTTTAATTTTTGTATTTTACAGTTAAAGAAATCTGCCAAGCTGTTTACGGTTAAGGTAGATTCTTCATGGGTATCAGTAAATGTCTCTAAATTATATAATTCGTTAACCAGTTTAAAAAGGATACTACTATTGATTGATATGTTTCCGATTTTTTGGGCGTAAAAATTTTTGCATTTTTCCTTAGAGAGGTTTTTATAGTTTTTTTAGTTTTAATATCCAAGTAACTCTAAGCTCTTGAGTCCTGATTTTATCCATTGTCTTTCTGATTTTCTTAAATCCCTCTTAATCATTAGCAGCTCTGTATCGAACCATCCCTCTAAGTTTTTAGGTCTTATTCTACGGGTTTTAATGGGAGCCATTTCGTTTAAAATGTTTGTGCTGACGTTAATCCAGGAGTTCATAAGTTGATCGGTTTCTTCGTTTTGTTTTGAAACAATTTTGTAATGTGACCAAAATTCAACAGGATTTATCTTGCCTCTACTAGCATGAACTTTTTTATTTCTTGTTTTGTGGTTTTTGTATGTTGATTTAGTTGTCTTTAATTGGCAATCAATATTAAAATTGCATAGTCTGATCAGACCAAAAAGAATTTATCCAATTATCTTGTTTCCAATAGATTTTGGGATTGGTCGGGTCTCTAGAGGAGAATGTAACTAAGTCTAACTGATGACCTCTTTGATGGGTTTTGGCTGGAGGAGGTTGGAAGTAACCTAATAGAGAGATGAGTGGCCTGGAAATCTCACTCATGCATATTGATTAGGGATTGTTAGGTAGTCAGCACTTCAAGGTGGGGAAGAAGATTAAGAAGAGAATAAGCACTGTAAAAATGCTAGAGCATGCTTGGTCCCTTTTTAAGGACACATTCACCGAGGCGCAAAATCTATATATACCACATATCAACAAGGGATCCAAGAGGAAAAAAAACAAGGAACCAGCATGGCTCACTGTAGAGGTAAAAGAAGCGATCAGAGACAAGAAAACTTAAGTTTAAGGAATGGAAAAGGTCAAGAATGGACGAAAACTGGAATAAGCATAAACATCAACGCAGGTGCCATAAGGCGATAAAGGGGCCAAAAGAGACTACGAGGAAAATATAGCCAAGGAGGTGAAAAACTTCAAGCTGTTCTTTCAATATATTAAGGGGAAACGACCCGCGAAGGAAGCGGTGGGACCGTTGGATGATCATGGAATAAAGGGAATGCTAAAGGAGGACAAAGCAATTACCGACAAACTGAACACATTTTTTGCTTCTGTATTTACCGAAGAGGATATACACAGCATACCATAACCCATCAGGCTATATGCTGGAAACGAAGATGGGAAACTGACAGTGTTGACAGTCAGTCTAGAAGAGGTATGCAGGCAAATCAATAGGTTTAAAAGCGATAAATCCCCGGACCAGATGGCATTCATCCAGGGTCATCAAGGAACTGAAAGGGACTATAGCTGAACTGCTTCAACTAATAGCCAATCTGTTGATCAAATTGGGAAAGATTCCAGAAGACTGGAAGGTGGCGAATGTTACGCCGATCTTCAAAAAAATGTTTGAGGGGAGATCCAGGAACCTACAGACCTTGGTACCGGGAAAGATGGTAGAGGCGCTGATAAAAGGACCACATCATTGATCACCTTGATGGACACGGTCTAATGAGGACCAGCCAGCACGGTTTTAGCAAAGGCAAATCTTGTTTGACAAACTTGCTGTACTTCTTCGAGGGAGTAAACAGGCAGATAGACAAGGGTGACCCAGTCGACATTGTATATCTGGATTTTCAGAAGGTGTTCGACAAGGTTCCACATGAACGACTACTTCGGAAAATTGCGAGCCATGGAATCGAGGGTGAAATACTCACTTGGATTAAAAACTGGCTGGAGCATAGGAAACAGAGAGTGGGGGTAAATGGGCAATGCTCGGACTGGAAGAGCGTAACCAGTGGGGTGCCACAGTGCTTGGACCCACGCTCTTCAACATCTTTATAAACGTAATGGACATTGGTATGACGAGTGAGGTGATTAAATTGGTGGACGATACGAAGTTATTCAGAGTAGTGAAGACACAGAGGGATTGCGAAGATCTGCAACGTGACATATCAAGCTCGAGAAATGGGAATCGACATGGCAAATGAGGTTCAACATGGATAAATGTAAAATGATGCATGTAACATATAGTAACATAGTAACATAGTAGATGACGGCAGATAAAGACCCGAATGGTCCATCCAGTCTGCCCAACCTGATTCAATTTAAATTTTTTTTTTTTTTTTTTCCTTCTTAGCTATTTCTGGGCGAGAATCCAAAGCTCTACCCGGTACTGTGCCTGAGTTCCAACTGCCAAAATCTCCGTCAAGACCCACTCCAGCCCATCTACACCCTCCCAGCCATTGAAGCCCTCCCCAGCCCATCCTCCACCAAACGGCCATACACAGACACAGACCGTGCAAGTCTGCCCAGTTACTGGCCTAGTTCAATATTTAATATTATTTTCTGATTCTAAATCCTCTGTGTTCATCCCACGCTTCTTTGAACTCAGTCACAGTTTTACTCTCCACCACCTCTCTCGGGAGCGCATTCCAGGCATCCACCACCCTCTCCGTAAAGTAGAATTTCCTAACATTGCCCCTGAATCTACCACCCCTCAACCTCAAATTATGTCCTCTGGTTTTACCATTTTCCTTTCTCTGGTAACAAATGTCGGTAACAAATCTCATGCACGAATACAGGATGTCCGGGGCGGTACTTGGAGAGACCCCCAGGAAAGAGACTTGGGAGTTCTGATCGACAAGTTGATGAAGCCGTCCGTGCAATGCGCGGCGGCAAAAAAGGCAAACAGAATGCTAGGAATGATTAAGAAGGGGATCACAAACAGATCGGAGAAGGTTATCATGCCACTGTACTGGGCCATGGTGCGCCCTCACCTGGAGTACTACGTCCAACACTGGTTGCCGTACATGAAGAAGGATACAGTAATACTCGAAAGGGTCCAGAGAAGGGCAACTAAAATGGTTAAGGGGATGGAGGAATTGCCGTACAGTGAGATATTGGAGAAACTGGGCCTCTTCTCCCTTGAAAAGAGGAGTCAGAGGGGACATGATCGAAACATTCAAAATACTGAAGGGAATAGACTTAGCAGACAGACAGATTATTCACCCTCTCCAAGGAAGGGAGAATGAGAGGGCATTCTCTAAAGTTGAAAGGGGATAGATTCTGTACAAACGTAAGGAAGTTCTTCTTCACCCAGAGAGTGGTAGGAAACTGGAATGCTCTTCCAGAGTCTGTTATAGGGGAAAACACCCTCCAGGGATTCAAGACAAAGTTGGAAAAGTTCCTGGTAAATTGGAACCTACACAAGGGAGGCTGGACTCATTTAGAGCACTGGTCTTTGAACTGGGGGCCGCCATGTGAGCGGACTGCTGGGCACGATGGACCACTGGTCTGACCCAGCACCGGCAATTCTTATGTTCTTAGGTTCAAAGAAACATACACAAGGTAATGCTTATTATACTAATTTAATCGTTACATAACTTGCATAGCAGTAATATACAAAACACAAATGAATTAGAACTTCACCATGATCGTAGCAACACTACCCCTCACAGCTGGAAAATCCCTTTTCAGGCAGCTAATGGACCGGGTCAATCACAGGACTATCCCTTTACGGTGCACCGATGGATTCCAAGGGAAGGTCCCGTGCTTGCTCTTTTTATAATGTCTTCATATTACTTGCTAAGTGACTATCATGCCTCACTCTGTGCTTCTGCAGCAAACAGCAGTCTTGGACATTCATTAAGCCAAGATAAGATTCCAGCCTACACTCTAAACCAAGATAAGATTCTAGCCTACACTAGCCTCCACCCCCACCCCTTAATGAAGTATCCTGAGATTCACTGTTTGTCAAGTATACCAAATTCCACAAGCTAGCTTCTGGAGAAATGGCTGCACAGGGATATATCTTGAAAATCTGATAGGCTGGGAGTCCCCCAGGACAGGTTTAAGAACTGATTTAACCCATCTAAAACTGTCTTATTTTTACTCACTGAAACGTCTCTCTCCATGTTTCATTAGCATGGGAGTAGCTCTGCCAAGTGATCTTTCCATTTTTCAACCATTCTAATAATAGAGTCCAAGTGTACAGTATTTATTGAATTGAAATTCAGAAGAATTTTTGGTGCCTTCTCCAAGAAGGGTGACAGAGTAATGTAAAGACAAAGCCATGTCATGACTCATCCAAATGCGTTTGCTCTTTTTGGAAGTACAGTGGTACCTCGGTTTACAAGTGCACCGCAAGACGAACAAAACATTCGCAAACTTGGCGCCTTGGAAACTGAGCATGGCTCGATTTACAAGCGCCCCCCCCCCCCCACGTGATCCGGCACCCTCCACCCCCCCACCACTGCTTACTGTCATCTGGGCACTGTGCGTTGGTGCCGGTGCCCGAAGATCGGCCTCCTCTTCTTGCTGGGCCTTGAGCATCTGCGCATGCTCAAGGAATGCGAGTTCACGTTCTCTCCGTTAATGGACTTGCAGCACATGTTGAAGCTGATGGAAAAATGAAATTGCTGGTCTGCTGTTAATGATCTGTAACCTATTGCTAAAATTATCTGTAGAATCTGGAAACTGGAAGATGGCTGTTACGCCGATTTATAAAAAGGGTTCCAGGGTGATCCAGCAAATTACAGACCAGTAAGTATGACTTCAGTGCTGGGAAAAATAGTTGTAAAAAATTATAAAAAATAAAATTACAGAACCCTTAGTCAAACATGGTTTAATGGGACAGAATCAGCATGGGTTTAGGCAAATTGGGCTTGACTCACCAATTTGCTGCATTTCTTTAAAGGTGTGAATGAACATGTGGTTGATATAACATATCTAGATTTTCAGATTTGCTTAACAAAGTTCATGGGATAGGAGGCAATGTTTTGTTGTGGCTTAGGAATTGGTTATTGGACAGAAAACAGAGGGGGGGGGGGTTAAATGGCCATTTTTCTCAGTGGAGTAGTATACCGTGTTTCCCTGAAAATAAGAGTGTCTTATATTAATTTTGGGTCCAAAAAAAGGCACTAGGGCTTATTTTCAGGAGATGTCTTGTATTTTTCATGTACAATGATCATCTCTCCCTTCCTCTCCTCCATCCCAATTCTTCCTCTTTCTTTTCTCTCCCCCACATGCAGTATCTTTCCACCCCTCTCACCCATCCCCTTGTGCCTTCCCTCAAGCAGCATCTTTCTATCCCTTCCTCCTATCCACTCCACACATCAGAACCACACCGACCCTCCCACCGCGAAACAAACCTCCCTCCAAACAGCAGTGTTGGCATAAACAGGCTGCTTCGCAGCCTTCTCCCGCAGAGGCCTTCCCTGTGCCGCGTCGCTGATCACATCAGTGATGCGGAAGAGAGTAGGACCCGGCGGGAGAAGACCGCAAAGCAGCCTGTTTAGAGTGTTACTGATGCTGCTGTTTAGAGGGAGGTATGTCAGTCGTATGGTGGTAAGGTCGGCGGGGTTCAGATGGGAGAGAGAGATGGAAAGATGCTGCACGGGTGGATGGGTGGAAAGATCAGCCGGGTTTGGCTTAGCGGAGGGGGGGAACGCTGCTGCTGGCAAATCCAAGGATAGAGTCAGGGAGTGTCAGGGACATTCAGGAGGGGTTTCGGGGGCGATCTAACTAGGGCTTATTTTTGGGGTAGGGCTTATATTAAGACCTACCCCGAAAATCATGCAAGGGCTTTCTTTTCGGTTTAGGTCTTATTTGGGGAGAAACACGGTAAATACTGAAGTGCCGCAGGTATCTGTACTGGGACTGGTGCTATTTAATATATTTACAGATGATCTGGAAATTGGAACGACGAGTGAGGTGATTAAATTTGCAGATGACAACTGTTCAAAGTTGTTACAATTAATGCAGACTGAAAAATTGCAGGCAGCCCTTAGGAATTTGGAAGACTGGGAATCCAAATGGCAGATGAAATTTAATGTGGACAAATGCAAAGTGATGTATATTGGGAATAACCCATATCCTGGTTACCAGATGCCAAGATTCACCTAAGGGGTCGGCACCCAAAAAAAGATCTAGGCATCATTGTAGACAATACACTGAAACCTTCCGTCCAATGTGCAGCAGCGGCCAAAAAGCAAAACAAGATGCTAGAAATTATTAGAAAAGGAATGGTAAATAAGACTAAGATTATTATAATACATTTGTATCACTCCTTGGTGTGACCTCACCTTGAGTATTGCATTCAGTTCTGGTTGCCTTATCTCAAAAAAAGATATAGCGGAATTAGAAAAGGTTTAAAGAAGAGCGACACAGATGATAAAGGGGATGGAACTCCTCTTGTATGAGGAAATGCTACAAAGGTTAGGGCTCTTAAGCTTAGAAAAGAGACAGCTGAGGGGAGATATGATTGAAAAATCCTTAGTGGTGCAGAATGGGTACAAGTGAATCAATTTTTTACTCCCATCAAAAATTACAAACACTAGGGGACACGCAAAGTTACAGGGGAATATTTTTAAAACCAATAGAAGTATTTTTCACTCTGAGAATAATTAAGCTCTGGAACGTGTTGCCAGAGGATGTGGTAACAACAGTCAACGTAACTGGTTTAAAAAAAAATAATGATTGGACAAGTTCCTGGAAGAAAAGTCCATAGTCTGCTATTGAGACAGATGGGGAAGCCACTGCTTGCCATGAGATTGGTAGCATTAGAATGCTGCTATTGTATAATGTGTAATCAACACAAAGGTTCATGTGTTATGACTGCCAGTCTCTTCAATAATTCCTTCAATTCAAATACTACATATAAAATCACAAACAGCATGTTGACATTCTTAACCAGTTTTGGGACAATCAGACTTATGCACCTTTTTAATTTATGTACTAAATACAACAGAAGTAACACAAGATTTTCACCTGCAAGTGTTCTTACATGCTCTGTATATAATACCAGTCAGGAAGAGGAAATTAAAGATGGGTTGTGGTTATGTAAGAACCAAACTCATTTCAACTGTTATTCATTGCAGTCATTGTGTAATCACCATATGAAATCCATCTAAATGTAGTTTACCAGTTACACATACTAAACCACTTTTAAGTATTCATACAATATACGTGGTACTTATCATCCAGATGTATATTTCTGTGCCATTTTGTCAATAAGATACACAAATTAGGAATTAAACAATATATGAAAAGTGTTTTAGTTGATGTCACAGCATGACTACATGCACTTCAAACGGTCACAATACAGAAGCAGACATATGAGCTTAAGGTGTACAATGAGATGTAACTAAGGGCACATTCTACTGGTCTCTGTCATTACTTTTCAAGAGGCATTATGACGTTAAAACACAGATCATTTCTTTTTTAAGGCAAAATGGCAGGCTATTGTGATTAGGATAGCCTTTGTTACAATAATGAAAGCTCTTGGAGATTTAAGATGACAGGAGTGTTTATGGACAAACTGGTCCATTTCCCCTTCAACTCCTACTTTAGTATAGTCAAGTGTACATGGGAAATCCCTAGTCTCCCCCTCAGAATCTGGGACCTAGTGAAGCAGAGATCTTATCCTCAATTCATTCAGCACTTGGGGAAAGGGGATGGGATTTGAATATATATATATATATATATATATATATATAGCCTCTCTATGATTACAAACAAAATACTGTATATATAGATATAGGTATACAGTATATAGTGTACCTGGGACAATGGGGAGGTAAGTGATTCGCCTAGAGTAACAAGAAGCTGCAGGGAGAAATCAAACCCAGTTCCCTGGCTGCTGCACTAATCACTAGGCTACTCAGACTTCAGCAGATGTCTCTGGGGTCAAATCAGTGGGCACATCAGCACCAGGCAAGTGGACCAGGTACCTCGATCAAGTATTTTTAAGCCCAGAGCACTGCATGTATCAGATGTATTCAGAGCTCCCTGAATTTTCTAGGCAGTAATTCTGAAGGTGGGTTATTCCATATCAAGTGGTCTAAAATAATAATTAAAAAAAGCAAGTTCCCCACCATTATGTCTCAGATTTATCAAGATTAGTGCGTGCTAGCCAAAAAATTACCGCCTAAATTACCGCTTAAAATTACCGCCTAAATTACCGCTTAAAATTACCACTTAAAATTACCGCTTAAAAGGCAGTGGTGGTGGCTAGCGCATGGCATTTTAGCACGCGCTATTCTGCGTGTTAAGGCCCTAACACACCTTTGTAAATGGAGCCCTTAGTTGCAATAGTAACTGAGCTAGACTCCCCCCCCCTTGTTTTACTGGGTGCTTGTAGCATCGTTTTTAGCGCCTCAAAGCTGACAATAATGGATGAAAAATACTAATCTTTGGCAATCCAGAACAACTTTTTATGCTAGTTTCACTGATGATAGTATGAGCATCATAGATGCAAAAAAAAAAAAAAAATAAAAATAGCCTGCTTAAAAAGTTTGCTCAGTGTGCCTTAAAATTTGTTGCAGTTTTTCATGACAGATTTTGACCAGTTTATTAGCTGCTATAGCTCCAGAGCAAAAATATACAGATTTTTATCATAGATTATCCTTGCTGCAAATTAGACAGTGTAGTGTCCAGTGCAATTCAATATGAATAGCTGCATCAGAACATTCCTTCAAATTCTGCACCATTGACACAAGGGCTGAAATTTGTCAATTATTAAAAAAAAAAAATAAAAAGTCTGCCTGAATCTAATACCATCTGAAAGAGGATATATTACTCTACAAGATAGCACAGTTATTTACTCTAAACAGGTGTTATTCAGGGACAGCAGACAGCTATTCTCAACATGTGGGTGATGTCATGCAGACAGCTTCGCAAGCAGACTTGCTTGAAGAACTTTTAGAAAGTTCGCGTGTGCCTTCCCACCCGATGCACGTCTCCTCAGTTCGGATAGCTAGCAGAGAAACCAACGAGGGGAGGTGGGTGGGTTGTGAGACTAGCTGCCTGCTGTCCCTGGATAACACCCGTTACGGTAAGTAACTATGCTTTATCCCAGGACAAGCAGGCAGCCTATTCTCAACATGTGAGTGACCTCCAAGCTAACCAGAATGGGATAGTGGGATAGTTGGCAATTCAGGAGAATAAATTTTGTAACACTGCCTGGCTGAAATGGCCATCAAGTCTGGAAAAAACATCCAGACAATAATGAGAGGTGAAGGTATGAACCGAGGACCAAGTGGCAGCTTTACAGATTTCCTCAATAGGAGTAGATCTAAGGAAAGCTACTGATGCTGTCATGGCTCTGACTTTATGGGCTGTGACTCGACTCTGTAGATGCAGTCCAGCCCGAGTATAGCAGAAAATGATGCAAGCAGCTAACCAGTTGGAAATGGTGCGCTTGGAAATCAGATGTCCCAACTTGTTTGGATCAGAGGAGACAAAAAGTTGAGGTGCAGATCTGTGTGGCTTAATTCTTTGCAAGTAGAAAGACAAAACATGCTTACAGTCCAGAGTATGAGGAGCTGTTTCTCCAGGATGAGAATGAGGCTTTGGAAAAAAAACACTGGAAGTATAATGAATTGATTGAGATGAAATTCTGAAACCATTTTAGGTAAGAATTTAGGATGAGTATGGAGGACCACCTTGTCTTGATGGAAAACTGTGAAAGGTGGGTCTGCAACTAAGGCTTGTAGCTCGCTGAGCCTGAGAGCAGAAGTGAGAGCAATGAGAAAAATCACTTTCCAAAATGAGATGAGCCAAAGCTATTGGTTCAAAAGGAGGCTTCACCAATTGAGCAAGAACAACATTGAGATCCCAAACCACTGGAGGAGGTTTGAGAGATGGTTTGACATTGAAAAGACCTTTCATAAATCTGGAAACCACAGGATGAGCAGAAAGGGGTTTCCGTTCGATAGGCTGATGAAAAGCAGCAATTGCACTGAGATGGACTCGAATGGATGTGGATTTGATGCCTGATTGAGACAAATGGAACAGGTAATCCAAAACTGAAGACAAGAAGGTAGATTGAGGCTCTTTGTGATGAATGGTGTACCAAGCAGAAAATCTAGTCCATTTCTGATTGTAGCATTGTCTAGTGGTAGGCTTCCTAGAAGCCTCTAAAATGTCCCCGAAGGGAGAAAGGGAGACAGGCTTGTTGAGGGAACGCTTCCAGATCAGCCGCGGGAGGCGCATGGGAGCCGCTGCCCATGGCTTTAAATGAACACTGCAAGACGGAGGAGGGAGCAGGAAAAAGGTAAAGGCTCAGAAGGGAGAAAAGGAGAAGGGCGTGAGACTTGAGAAGACTTTATAGGGAGGGAGCACAAACTTAGGAAAAATGATGGAAGGAAGGAGGGAGGGGCATGAACTTAGGACACAGAATGAAGGGAAAGATAGAGGGGCATGAGCCATAAGATGGAAGAATGGAGGGAGTGAGGGAAAGAGATGCAGAGGTGAGGGAGATAATAGAAAGGGAGAATTGGGTATCTGAGAGGGAAAGAGATGGTGCAATTGGGGAGATAAAGAAAGAGGAGAACTGTTGGGCATAGAGAGGAGGGACGGAGACAGAGAGAGAATTATTGGACATGGTGGTGGGAGAGGAGTGAGGTAGAGATGCATGGGTGCAAAGAGAAGGGGGAGAACATGCTGGGCCGAGGAAGCCTCCTAGATGTTGGGTTTTTTTTTTTTGGGGGGGGGGGGTTTCGGGAGGGGGAAGAGGGTATTAAAAGAAGTGCCGGATTGGGCCTGGGGGAAGAGCTTATGGGGCCAGAAACAGAGGACAGAGAGAGAGATGGTGGGTAATGGTCTGAAGGGAGAGAAGTTGGACCTGGGGTGGTGTGGAGAAAGAGAGAAAGAGATACTTGAAGGGAGAACTGTTGGCAAGAGAAAGGAAGAAATGGTGGACCTGGGGAAGGGAGGCAGGCAGACAGGGAGAAAGATGGAATGGGGGGCAGTTGGGAAAAGAAAGGGAGAGAAGTTGGATCTAGGGATGGGAGAGAGGGAGAAATGTTAGGCCTGAGGATGGAAGGCAGAGAAATGCAGCATCTCTCTTTTTTTTTCTCCATTTCATTGTTCAGCATCATGGGGGGAGAGAAGAAGAAAAACAGAAAAGAGAGGGAGCAAAATGTTGGACCATGGAGATAGAGGAGGAGAGATGGAACCATGGAAGGGCAGGAGTTAAGAGAGCTGGGATAAGATGATGCTAGGGGATGGAAAGAAAAGGACAGGGAGTTATAGCCTGACCAGTGGAGAGAGGGACAGGGAGTTATAGCCTGACCAGTGGAGAGAGGGAGGGGGATTCTGAAAGTGGTGAGCCTTGTGGATGAGGTCAAAAGGGAGATGACGAGTGAGAGAGCAGTGAGTACAGTGGTAGAAATGTGATAAAGGAGAGTAAATAGAAGGGAATAGGAGGCTGGGAAAGGAGTGAGATGGGAAATGGGAGAGCTACAGACTGAGAGAAGATGGAGAATTGAGAGGTAGCTGAATATTTAAAAAGAAGAAGGGTGAGAAAGAAGGCAAGATTTGAGTGGACAGAGGCAGAAAAGAAAAAGTTAAGAAAGCTGAAAGGCAATCAAATGCTTCTTTTGAAACGATTCCCTTCCTAATGTATTCCCCTTTCCCATTTACCTCCTTTTATTTTCTATCTCAATGTATTTACTAGCTTTCCTTCCCCTATTTACCCTCTCATTTTATGTACCTTAAAGGAAAAAGGGACACATTTTACGCATTTTTTTTAAGCCATAGATATATTATTTTATCTCATTTATGACTTATTTTTAAAATTTTTATTTTATTGTTAAACATTTAGGCCCCGATTCTGCAAAGTGCTTCTGATTGTTTGCATCTGTAGGCATCCTACAGCTGTCTAATCAGCCAATCTAAAAAAAAAAAAAAAAAGCGCTTCCCAGGCAGGCCGCCTATATTGAAGGCGCCTACAGGGAGCCTAGAGAGGCCCGCCTAAGGCTAGGCGATAGTCTTAAGCGAACCTAGGCGGCCCTACGGGTCTCCCTAGCAGAGCGGAAGACGCTTACAATGTAGGCTGGCGGGAGGGGCCTTAGGCGCCTGGACCAATCAGGTCCTAGGATCCTGTGGGTTGGGCAGTGGAGGGGCAGGCCCACCTTATTTGGATGGAGGCGGACCTGCTGGCTGGATGGTGCGAGTTGCCATCTGGCCAAATTGGAGGTAAGCCCAAGGAGGGGTTCCGGGGTGGGGGCTTTCGTTGGGGGGTCCGGCAGGAGGGGTTGGGTACCCTCCTGCTGGTGATCTTAGGGGGGGCATTGGGGGCTCCGGCAGGAGGAGTTGGGCACCCTCCTGCCGGCGATCTTCAGAGGGGGCCATTGGGGGGTCCGGCAGGAGGGGTTGGGTACCCTCCTGCTGGCGATCTTAGGGGGGCCATTGGGGGGTCCAGCAGGAGGAGTTGGGCACCCTCCTGTCGGCGATCTTCGGGGGAGGGGGTTGGGGGGGGTCCAGGTAGGGGGTTGGGGCATTTTAAACCCAATTTTGTAACCGGCGTCTGCAACATGGACGTCAGTTACAGAATCGGGTTAACTTTGGGCAGGCATAGGCCCGATTCTGTGTAGGACGCCCGGGACAGGCGTCCTATACAGAATCTGGGCCTTACTTGATAAACAGTATATCAAAAATAAAGAAACTTGATAAAGTTGATAGATCAAAAAAGTGTTATCCTAACTTTAGGTATCCTGAGAATGGGCTCAATATCGCTGCTATCTAGATAGCATCTACACTGACCACACTACTGAGAATTTGACACCAGGCACTATGTAAATAACAGTGCTGAATGTCTGGTTTTCAGCTTAAAAATGGGTTGAATACTGAGCCAGGTATTTTTGTAATGGAAACAAAACAGTTTTAAGACTCACAGTCCTAGATCATTAAAGGTATGTTAATACCGAGTGAAATGAGTAACCTAGTGGTTAGCAGGAGCAGATTTAAATCCAGAGAATCTAAAGTTCAAATCTTGCTTCTAGCACTGATGTTCCTTTTAACATTGGGCAAACCAGGTTACCCCCCTGTTCTCTCAAGAGACCTAGATTACAGATCCTCTGGGGAAGGGGAAATACCTATTTAAAAAACACACACTCGTTCCCTCTTTCCTACTTTTTTGTTTAACTAAAATTTACTTAGTGATTTGGCTCCCTTATTCATTTTCACTCCGTTATTTCATGCTGTGTTTGTCTAAAATTAAAGTATTCTTCCCTTGCAGAGCGTCCTTATTACATACATATTGCAAAATACTGTAGTACACACTGAAATGTATACATGGGAGGATCCTTTTAACACTCAAGTCTATACTTGATATTTGGGGCAAAGGGAAAACCTAGCATGTGATTTTTTAAATTAGGCCACACCTTGGCATCCTAAGACCTACTAAGGGTTACCAGAATTTAAAAGAAGTGGCTGTCCTAGTCTATTCTAGTATTTCTGTAGTATATGACTAGCGGTAAAACTACAGTGCTAACATATTTTATAGCACTTGACTGTCGACAAAGGCTTTATCTAAGGACTTGTTTATTATCTACAGCTGAAAGCCTGACATGGAAACAGAAATTAGACACGTGTTTATTATAAAGCAATTTTCCACAAGTGACAACAATGCTGCTATATATAGTCACATACCAAAATTCCACAATGACAGACATAAGATTTTGCTGAAGACCCATACCATAATCCAGTTTAAAGAGAATAGCTATGTATTATTTGAGAAGGATTCGTGTGTCTAGCATTTCATATCAGTAATATACTGCTTTACTGAATCTTCTAACCAAGCTAGGATTCAAAATACCTTTTAACATTTGTTTTACGAGGTCTTCAATTCATTTACATTTGTTAACTCAGACAATTTCCCATGTAAAGAGATATTGTTAATGGGATTATTTTTTCTCTCAACACTGCTATTATCACATAAAACATGGATGAGAAAATTAGTTGGAATTTTTTTAAAACAATTCTACACATGTGCTCTATTTGCTGGTGTGGAAATACAGAATTAGTGCACAAGTGGAGTGGTCTAATGGTTAGAGCAGTGGGCTGAGAATCGAGGGGGTTCAAATCCCACCAGCACTCCTTAAACGACTTGTCCAAAATCATAACCTTTCACTGCCTCAAGTATAAAAAGATTTTCAACCCTCTAAGAAAGGGAAATATTTATGGTACCTGAATGTGATTCTTGACTTTAGCTCATGCTTTTTTTAATAGGTCAAACATCTTATCTTTAAGAACTTCCAAATTACCCATTTCCAAAAAGAAAATTTAGACAATCCTACACTGATGCATTATGGGACCCACAGCATCTATTTCAACAAGTAAGAAACAAGACTATGGTGAAATTCAGTCCTATTAAATGTCCTTTTCTTCGTCCTGGTGCACCAGTTCACACTCTCCCTATACCAGCAGATGGAAGTAGAGAAACTGATTTCTTGTAGTGACCTCACCTCACTAGTAAAAAGGCTGATGCTCCCTGGAAAAACTTGCATTTTTCTCTGCAGCAAGAAAGGATGGCCAGTTGGCTTGCAGGGTTAGGGCCTGTAGGCAAGGGTCAGACAGACTGGCTTGCTGAGTGGTGAGGACTAGCTGGATTGGTAGGGAAGTGATAGAGTTGGAGAAGATAGCATCATGGCTTGAAGGAACCAAGGACCAGTACAGAGAGACAGACAAGCTACCAAGATGCTATTCTGGATCCCGAACCGCACACAGAGCCCAAATTTCTACTTTGGTTTTCAATCTGATTTCTTCTAGCTCCTACACTTTCAGAGGCCAAAGTCTCTCCTGTAAGCAGTATATCTATTAGCACAACCCCAAAGATTTGAGCGCGATATTTCTGCCTACAGCAACTGGTCTTGTGACATACACGTAGAGCAGTCTCTTTCATCGCAAGTCCTAGGTGCCAGAGGTAGCCCCAGTAATCTTAGATGCGACTTCCTAGTTCTTCTCTCAATACATATAGTACTTCCCACTACTTTAATTCAGAGGCTTCCTGTTGTCGTTGTCTCTGGAACTGCAGCCTGTCTTCATTCACAACCGTGCAGATCTCAACGAGTGAGTTATACACCATACAAACTCCCATGTTAATCTTGACCAAACTTCTCCACTGTTCATAGAGTCTCACCCCACACAGATCAAGCTTTCTGAAAGCCATGTGATGCTAGAAGAAATAGAACAGCTGCTGCAGAAGCAGTGCCTGTGGCAAGACAAGCAAAGATCAGAGACAGGGGATTGTGTGGCACAGTGGTTAAAGCTACAGCTTCAGCACCCTGAGGTTGTGGGTCCAAACCCACGCTGCTCCTTCTGACCTTGGGCAAGTCACTTAATCCCCCCCCCCCCATTGCCCCAGGTACATTAGATCAGTGTTCTTCAACCGCCGGTCCGCAAGGCCACACGTGCATCAGGCCCCAGACAGTGCTGTTCAGTCACTGGTCCACGGTGCGATCGATGTGGTGTTGTCTTCATGTTGACTCCCTCTTCCTCAGTGCTGCAGTGCACAAAGCTGTGGGCAGAGGCTCCTACATGCATACTGCGCTTGAACCGGAAGCATTCTCTCTGACATTGCAACGTAGGGAAGGCTTCCAGATGAGGCGCAGGACGTACAAGGAGCCGCTGCCCACGGCTTTGTGCACTGCAGCACTGAGGAAGAGGGAGCCGGCCCGAAGATAACACCGGGGGGGGGGGGGGGGTTGGCAGGCCAGAAGGCAAGGCACAGCATGAAGGGAGGAAGACAACAATGGTACGGGGAATGATTTTATTTTTGAATTTAGTAATTGATTTATATCTGCTGTCTGTTCAGGAAGAAATGCATTTGTTTCTTTTCCTCTGGGGTTGTACCGCATGCAGAGTCTTGCACTTTAGGGTTTATTTGTATATATTAGTACTTGTAGTTTTTGGTCCCATTATTTGCATGGGGTTATCTGTGTTCTGGTAGGAATGGATACCGAGAAGCACAGTGTGTGCTTTGTGTAGTTTAATTTTGTGGTTAACCATTATGGGTTGTTAATATGATTATATTGTGTGTGTACTGTATACAAAAAATGAATGGAAAAAATGGTGTTACAATTTAGTACTATTATGGGGCAGGGTCTGGGCCACGACTTAGCCCAGTGTTCTTCAATTGCCGGTCCGCAGACCGGTGCCAGTCCACAAAATAATTATTTTATTTCCGCCAGTCCATAGGTGTCAAAAGATTGAAGAACATTGCATTAGATAGTGAACCCACTGGGACAGACAGGGAAAAATGCTTGAGTACCTGAACAAATTCATGTAAACCGCTCTAAGCTCCCCTGGGAGAATGGTATAAAATAAATAAGACAACTGAGCTTGGAGGGATTGGGGTCATGATGATGGCAGCTGGGCATTGAGAGCAAAAACAAACCCCAGCTGGGTAAAAAAGATTGCCTCCACGTAAAACCAACAAAAAAGGAAAGGAGTAGGGGTCTGACACAATGTCTTCCTGCCAATGTAAAGTTTAATACAATAGAATCTTTCAATCTCAGAAGGGGTTGAATTTGTGTCATCATAACACACTTGAGAATTAGAGCAGTCCACCTAATGGTCCTGCTTATCTGGCACGTGGTGATTTGGAAGATTGCTCAGTGGCAAATTCATGAACAGATGAGAAAAATTTCTATTTTACATCCATTCATTGTAGCACAAATGGGTCTGAATTCATGTTTGATGGCTCTGTGAGAAGGATTAAAGGATATGGAATTTTAAAATTATGAAGCTTGTTTTAGAACATAA
Source organism: Geotrypetes seraphini (assembly GCF_902459505.1). Taxonomy (NCBI): domain Eukaryota; kingdom Metazoa; phylum Chordata; class Amphibia; order Gymnophiona; family Dermophiidae; genus Geotrypetes; species Geotrypetes seraphini. The sequence goes on along the minus strand of NC_047092.1, from coordinate 144,592,942 downwards.
AAATAGCCTTACTGGGTCAGACTAATGGTCCATCTAGCCCAGTATCCCGTCTTCACAGAGGCCAATCCGAGTCACAAGTATCAGGCAAAAACCCAAATAGTAGCAGCATTCCATGCTACCATCCCATGTTTGTCTCAACAGCAGACTATGGATTTTTACTCCAGGAATTTCTTCAAACCTTTTTTAAAACCAGCTACATTAACTGTTCTCACCACATTCTCTAGCAACCTCCGACATCCTTTACGTCCCAGACCATTGAGTACTGCCAAAATAAACAAATAAGAGCATAACTGTCCCCCCTCCCTGCTATTGTGCTATCCTTCTCTCCTTCTATCTTATAAAATGATTGTAGCTTCCACCTCTCTTCCCTTTTGTTCCAGTTTGTCTAGTACTTGTCTTAAGTATTAATTATACTTGCCCAATTTATATACTTTTTTAATGTATAGAATAAATGGGGTAAAATCCTGTTCTAGTAAGAAAAATGTGTGCTTTAAATTTGTATATTTGTAAACTGTCTTGAAACTTTGGGGATGGAATCAGGGGATAAATGCTTCTTTAAAGTTCTTAAACCGATTTAATATTTTTGTTATATAAATGCAAAAATGCAGTTTCTGCCCCTGTTTATCACTTCCCTGCTCCAGGAATGCATAAAAGGGGGGTGATGGATTTTCTTAGTGCCTGCTTTGATTTTAACTGCTTCACCCAAGTCTTTGGTAGATAAGGGCAAAGGTTACATGGACCCAGAAGTGGCTTTCTTGAACTTCAGTGTGGCAACAATTTTATATATGCTTGGTCTGAGACATCAGTAGTTCTCTGGCAGGGTTGTTTACTCAGAAGCTTAAAATAATCTGATCAGGTTTATCTTGAAGAACACTCCCTGGAGCCCTTTTAGAGCAAAGATTATGGATTCTAGCAAACCTCCCTTCTTTGTTACAAGTTATGGAAGGAGTGGTAAATATCCAGTGCTGGGTTTTGGTGGAGTACTTAAGTGGTTGGCTTTATTCCCAATAAGCAGGGGGCTAAGATTGTTGGTTTCTAGTTTTCCAACTGATCACAGGATATTTTCGTCTAATCTTTTCCAACCTTTTTATGAGTCCAATTATCAACATTAACCGAAAGCCTGGACTGGGATCCTACATTTATATATGGGGAAATTATATGTCTTACCTGATAAATGAAAGAAAATTAAGCACAGCAGATTAATCCAGAGACTAGTGGGTTGTGCCCATCTACCAGCAGGTGAAGCTAAAGTTCAGACTTTGCATTCGGGCCTACTGCATGTCAAGCCTCCACCTGGTTAATTACTGTATAAAGAGTATCTGCGCGAAACTGATTCTTCTTTGGGAACTGGTTCTATGGAACGAATGGCCAAGAGACATTGCACCATTGTTCTGACTCTGGCCTCCTTTTCCAGCCATCCAGCTTGGTCAGCGTTATGCTCCGGAGTTCCTTCCTCCAGCAGCCTTCCTTCCCATCTGTCCCTTTGGCAACTCTGCAGCAGCAGCGATCAAGACAGACTGCCATCTGGGCCCTCCCTCTGCGAATCCCACCTATTTATTTCAACTTTGTTTTCACACAGGCAGGACCCAAAATCGGCAGTCTGTCTGATCACTACCGCATTGCTGTTTGTTATACATGGCCATTTGATGAATGTTTTTAAAAGGTTTGGAGGGAGAGGTACTGAACCCGACTATGGTCAGGAAAGAGAGCTAGTTTCCCTATACAACCAACTCAAAGGCGGATTGGGACAACTCCCACTCCTTGGGGTTTAAAGAGGTACAACAGAGAAAATTTGAATGAACATTCAGAGTCCCCTTGATGTGGGCTGCTGCCAGGAGCAGAACATTGTTCTCCATCCACTGTAGTAATAGCCAAGTCTCTTGTACCATCTGTGCGCTGAACATGCCACCCTGACTGTTGATATATGCTACTACGGTGAAATTGTCCAAAAGAATCTGGACCAGTTTGCCTGACAGCAAAGCACAAAATGTCAAAAGCGCCAGGCACTGCCCAGAGCTCCAACTCCTATGGAGTCCAGTGGCCTTGCACATTGCAATTCAAACAGTGCCCCCCCCCCAATCCGATGACGCCAGCACCCAATCCGATGACACCAGTAGCAGCATCCCTTGACCAAGATTGGCCAACCTGAGCCATTAACTCATGCTGGTCCTGGCTGCTTCTGTCTAGCTCAAGCGAATACAGTAATCCTGAGACACCGGGACAGAACCAACTGCTGCAACAGCCTAATGTGCACCCTCGCCTCTAGGGCACCACCTCCAAAGTTGTGGCCATGGAGCCCAGCACCTGCAATTAGCTCCATGCTGTTGGTTTGGGTTCATGCAGAAAAGAGATCTGCGCTTGCAACTTGAGACACTGATCTGGCAAAAACTTTGTCCTCTGCCTTGTATCGAAGCAATCCCCCAGGTACTCCAAGGATTGGGAGGGCAACAAGTGACTTTTGGCCAGGTTGATCACATAATGCATGATTTTGGCTTACGGTCATTTTTTTTTATATGTTATCTGGAATATGCTTATTATTTTGCTTATCTCTGATTTTATATTGTATAAGTCTATTAATTTATTTTTCATGTCATATGTCCTGGACCTTGTCTGGGCTGCTGATGCAGGCATAATTGCCAAAATCTGATCTGTATCGGCTCATTGAAACTGTTTTTTGGATACATAATAAAGCCAAACTTTTGGAACTCTTATCTCCCTTAGTCATACCTTATGGGTCATCCCCACTTTCCCTGTCTTGCACTCCAATATAGCCAACACAATGAAACTGCATTACTACCCAACACTATATACACCAATGGGGATCATTTAATGATGTGCGACCATCTCTGGGATAAGCTAACTTAAATGTTCAAACCCAAAAATAAAACTGCAGTTTTGATGAATTCTGGTAGAACAAACAGTTTGCAATACAACACAGTCTAAGCTCCGCCTTTAAATGTGAAGTACAAACATAACTTTTTAAGACTACTTCTGCATCTAAGACTTAAAAAAGGGGGACAGACTAAATATAACTATATTACCATAAGATATGCACTGTGAGAAGATGCAGCAAGAGTGAAAGAATGCACTTTTTATTTAACAGTCAAACCATATATAGCATGCATCAAAATGGAAGATTGGTGGCAGATGACATTTAATGTGAGCAAGTGCAAAGTGATGCATATAGGAAACAGGAAACCAAACTATAGCTATTTGATGCAGGGTTCCACATTAGGATCACTGCCCAGGAAAAGGATCTAGGTGTCTTGCTGAGAATACACTGAAATCTTCAGCTCAGTGTGCGGCAGCGGCTAAGAAAGCAAATAGAATTTTAGAAATTATCAGGGAAGGAATGGAAAACAAAAATAAAAATGTTATGCCTTTGTATTGCTCTATGGTACACCCACACCTCAAATACTGTGTGCAATTCTGGTTGCTATACTCAAAAAGATATAGAGGAATTAGAAAAGGTACAGAGAAGGGTGGCAATAAGTAGAGCTGTACCAAATAATTTACCATTTGGCCGAATACAAATAATGGGCATTAAGCTTTAACATAAATGCAGCAACATGAAATCAGAGATCAAGGGTTTATTTCAATAGAGCCACAAATTATTCATATTTGAAATTAAATCACTATTCAGCCGAATATGAATATTCAGTAAAGCCATAAAAAAGTACAGTACTATTGCAACAACATACATAACAGCAACACTTTCCCCTGTAGACATCATTTACCTTAAAAGCAGCTAGGAAGAGCAGTTACAAGGTCTACAATTATATTTTTTCCAATAAAAGTCATTCAGATTTCTTTGCAAGGGTTTTGCTACAGTCCACTGGCAGAGGAAGAGATGTATGGCAATAAATGTAAATCAGGGCATTACAAAGCAGTATACCATAAAGAACATGTACAAGTACGTAATGCAGCAAGCCCAGTCCTCAGATAATGATATCCATAAATGATTTTCCTAAAAGCTGTTATCCTACATGTTTTATTGATAATATATTTATGAGGTCTTTTTTCATACATAACATACTTTGCAAAGATTAAACTGACAGATACAACCCCCCCCCCCAGCAGAAAGAGACCATATAACCTATCCAATTTGCTCATAATGCAGTAAACTTGACCACTGAAAAAAGGAAGTGGCAGAAGGGGGAAGAGCTTTGTATGGATGCCTCGGAGAATTGAAATATGTGTTTTATTGTAAGCAGGAAAAAATGACAAAAAAAAGGAAAAAATAATTCAAAATGTCACACTAGTAACATTCATGACAAGCAGCTGGTAGTATCAGAGGCAGAACCTCAATTCTCAGGCAGCATTTGTACAAGGATCCTGCCAGGATCTCAACAATCAATTCAAAAAAAATAACCTAATTTTAGTTTGAATTTTAATTAGTTTTTAGGTTGAATATCTATTCCATTGTTATTATATAGATGTATATTAAAGGGGCCCTTTTACTAAAGGTTAGGATACACTAAATGTTGTAAATCCTAATTTATACCTACTGGTCACAAGGCACTTTGTACACACTAAAGGTCCCTTTTACAAAGCTGCGGTAGCAATGCTGCCATGATGAATGCACTGAAGACCATTCTATTCCTATAGGCTTTGGTGCATTTACTGCAGCTGCATCGCTACCACGGCTTTATAAAAGAAGCCCTTATTTCCTTAAGATATGTATATCGCCTCTAGAGCAATAATTCTGATAGTCAATAATGAACAAAACACAAACAAACAAACCATGCTCTCCACCTCTATTACTTCTGGGCCTAAAAAGCCCATCTCTTGCTACTTTGGGCTTTTGAATTCAAAATACAGTGGTACCTTGGATTACGAGCATAATCCATTCCAGGAGCATGCTCGTAATCCAAAATGCTTGTTTATCAAAGCGAGTTTCCCCATAGGAAATAATGGAAACTCGCTTTGATACGTTCACCCCCCACCCCCCCCGAGGCCAGCAGTGCTACTCTATCCCCCCTCCCCCCGAAACTGCTCCCCCCCCCGAAGGCCCCTCCTTGCGATCCGGAACCCTCCCCCGCACATGATACGACACACACACACACACACACACACGCTTCTTACTGTCATCTGGGCACCGGCATGTCCTGTGCGTTGATACCGGCACCAACGCACAGGATATGCTGGTGCCCAGATGACAGTAAGAAGAGGCGAGGGGTGCCCAATCAACGGCATGTCCTGTGCCCGAAGATACCGGCACCAACGCACAGGATATGCCGGTGCCCAGATGACAGTAAGAAGAGGCGAGGGGTGCCCAATCACGGCAGGGGGGTGCCCAATTGTGGCGGGGGGGGTGCCGGATCACGGGAGACGCCGCTCGCAAATCAAGGCACGCTCGGTTTCCGAGGTGCCAATTTTGCAAATATTTTGCTCGTCTTGCAAAACAATCGCAAACCGGTGCACTCGTAAACCGAGACACCACTGTATTATTTTATACTTATGTTTAACTTTGTTTCTCAAAGATAAAAACAAAAAAAAAAAGACTGTGGATGATGATGTTCTAAAAAGATGATTTATTTATTTCTTCTTCCAAAAAAACCCACAAATACAGATATAACAGTCCACATGTGTAGTCCTACCAGATCCTACACGGTCAGTAGTAGGCTGGGACAGGGTACAGGGCACATCTAGTGGTGGGCATGTCTAATGTGTAGACACGTCTAGTGGCACCCAAGCCAGTGCCAAGCCAGCCAACCCCAAGGCAGCCAGCCAACCCCCAGCCAACCTCAAGCCAGCCAACCAGCCAGCCCCAAGCCAACCCACCCCCCAAGCTAGCCAGCCAGTCCCAAGGCAAAGGCAGGCAGGCACCCCCCCCCCAACACACACACACACACCTTTTTTGGGCATCCCGGCGGTCCAGCACGCTTTCCGCAGCCATTCGGAGTGCAGGGAGGAGCCAAGCAGGCACGCAAAAAGTGTGCGCCTGCCTCATGCACCGTTGTGCCGCTGACGGAAGAGAGCAGGGGAACCAAGGCAGGAGCGCAGAAAGAACGCTGGACTTCCGGGATGCCCAAAAGAGGAACAGGTTTTGTTTTGGGGTTTTTTACATTCGCTCCTTAAGACGCACCATTATTTCCACCCCCTTTTTGGGGGTAGAAAAAGTGTGTCTTATAGAGCGAAAAATACGGTACAACTTGTGGTAACCACACGGTTAGGACGACAATAGTTTTCCGCATTGATCACTAAAGATTCCTTGCTCCCAGAGGGCATACAAATATTTACTCATGTTGGATTTCTCATTTTACAAGATCTCATTTCCATTTTCACCTTCTGCTCTCTCTCCTTGGACTTTCTACTACTACATAAAAAAAGGTTTGGATAAATTCCTTAAAAAAATAAAAAAAAAGCCCATAAGCCATTAATAAGATGGATTTGGGAAAATCCACTGCTTATTTATAGGATAAAATCTGTTTTACTCTTTTGGGACCTCGACGGGTACTTGTGACCTGAATTGGCCACTGCTGGAAACAGGATACTGGGTTTGATGGATCTTCGGTCTGTCCCAGTATGGCAACTCTTGTGGTTACTTTATTTATAGTCCACCTTGTTCCCAAGGTGGATTACAATTAGACATACATAATATAAAAATATATATACAAGCCAGAAACAATTTAAGTCAAATACAGAAAACTGCAGATGATCTGCTGTACATCTGTCTCTGCAGGGACAGTGTTAAGACATATAAGGGCCCAGAGCAGAAACTGGGAAGGGGTCCCCCAAAGTCTGCATGCAAGCTCTGTTTCCTTCAGCTTGAGAGTAATTCATAAGCTTTTAAATCTTAAACCCTGTGCATAAATCCAATGGTGTTATAACAAAAGTGAAGAATATATATATTATAAATACATGTTAATTTGGGGAATGGAACTACCTGCCTATAACTTAAGCTCTCTGTAATATTTAAGAACTAGAATTTTATTTTCACTGAGCCAAATTTATTTTACAAGATTAAGCAGGCAATGCAGTAATTTTATTTACATTTAGGGATCTTTAAACAAGAGAAATGTGCCACAAGTTAAATATTGTTAAACTGGATTAAAAATAACTCACTCTTATTGTTGCTTCTGGTTAGAAGGGTGAAAGATCTGTTTGCAGAGGATAGCTGGAGATGATGTTGTCCTTGCTGGAAGAAAAGTTCTTCAGTTGCAGATTAGTGGAGCATGGAGATTTAAATGTAGAAGAGATTCCAGCAAGGTGTGTTGCAGATATCCAGTGGCAATTCAAACAGAGAAGCTCAGCTGACTCTCCTCTTCTTATGGAACTCAGGAGCTTGAAGTCAGGTCCAATCACAAGTCAGGAATTCAGTTCAAACTGGTTTCTGTTCTGGGTGGGCGATATCTGATTTGCTTCCTAGCTGGGCAGAGCTTTGATTAGATTTTAATATGGTCATTGTCTGAGAAGTTTCAGGTAGATTGTATCCCTTTTGTCTCATCCCAGCTTTGAATGGCTTAGGCAATTAACACTTTTGCTCAAGACCCTGGTCTCTTTTGTTCTATTCTAGCCTCTGTTTGCTGTTCATAGCTTGGAGAATAGAATTCTATTTAACACTGCTGATCTTCTATTATGGTGCAAATCTTGCAAAGTTAGCGTTTGGTTAGACACCGATACCTAACCCAGTTATCTTTTATATTAACTCAAAAGAATACTTAACTTCTTTGTTTTGAGTTTTCAGACAGATGGCTAGAGTTTTTCAGAGGTCATATTATAAAATACATTTTATTCTCAGCTATAATGTCCTTAGATTCCGATACCCCAGACACCCCATTAAATTAATATCACATCACACTACAGTTACAGAATTTAAGATTTACTTGCCTTTTCAAAATCAGAGCTCTAGAGTGGTTAAGGTTGTAAGCTACATGATAAAGGAACGAAACTAAGGGATCCTTTTACTAAGGTGTCCTAAAGAATTAATGTACATTAAGTGCCATGCAGCCCATAGTTATATAATGGGCTGCATGGCATTTAGTGCATGCTGTTAGTGCACCTTAGTAAGAGAACTCCTAACTGACTCACTTAAGCTGAACCATAAACATGGATTATTTACTTTAGCTTCATGTTGTTTCTTTAGTGAATAGTCTCCATTTTAGTGCAGCGATGTTTACACCCAGGATGAGGACTGCCAACAGTACATCCCTCACAAAGCTCATCACAATTTGCATACAATGGGACTAACAGGCATGCAAATCTCTCTCAAATATATTCATTAGATATCTTTAAAAAAAAAGATACTTACCCACTGGCAGCCCTTGAAGACTAGGAGTAAAGACCAAGACTTTAGTCCATACTTGTCCAAACTTTTTTCTATCAAGGGCCACATTTTATAATTTTGCAACAGTTGGAGGGCCAAAATATGCACCATCGTATTTTGCCACATTTTAATAGTGGTAAAATACAATGGTGTGTTCTCCCCCTCTCCCCCCAATTCTTCACCCAGTCTCTCTCATACAATACTCCCCCCCCCAAATCCTTCACACACTCTCTGTGGTCTCTCATATACCCCCCTGCACGCTGTATAAATATATATGTTATTATTCAAACATTAAATTTTGTGTTCATGATCTGGGATAGCTATGTTGCTTGGAGGTCGGATTCCTCTCCATTATAGCTATAAACATGTCTGCTGTTGTCCTGTGGGGGTAGGTTGTTGGTTTAAGATTTTATAATTTGCTTTTCAGTCTCTCTGAATGTTTTGTATAAGAGGGGGAGGTGGAGAGAATTGAAGGAGGGACTGGGTGGGTTATTGGGAAAGTGATGCTGTTTTTGTTTAGATTCTATTCTGAAAAATTTCAATAAAAAAGATTTTGGGAAAATTCTGTGTTCATGGTCTATTAATACACAAATATGGTTTTCAGTAAGAGACTCAGAGGCCCTTTCACTAACTAAGAAGCTACATGTTGGTTCTATTGCACAGTGTACATTAACACAGGCCTGCACTAGTCTTCTTTGGTATAAAAGTAGCCAGTGCAGTAAAAATTCCATGTTAGATGCCTACTATGGGAGTGGGGGGAAGCAACATAGGTGGATGAATGGAAAACACATGGGGCTTTATATTTACCACACATTATCACAACTGATAAAAGCAGTAACTGCAGTTGTACTGCCTCAAGAGGAAGTGCACCTGCAATACCAGTAATGCAATATGCAGCCACAGACAGAATGATGGAGGACTGTACTCCACCTTTGACTTCCCCCACTATCAAAATACTCCCCAATGACAAACCCAAAAGCTTCCAGATCCCATAAGCCCACATGCCCAAAGTAACTCACCCAGTACCCCTGGGAGCCTTCTGCTAAGGATCATGGCAGCCATTTTGCTTTCCAGAGCTGGGCAAGGTGTAAGAGAAAGAGATCCCCTCCGCACTTCATGTCACTATAGCACCACCATATAATCTCTAGATAAGCCCTGGGGTCTGCTTGGCAGACAGCACAAGCAGCCATGCCATCTGGCACAGTTTGGTGCCCTGCAAATGCATGCCCCGTACAGTTAATGCAGGGTAGATGCTGGACACAACTCAAACATTTATTGTGTAGGGTTTGCATTTAGTGCATGTTAACAACAAATATTAAAGTGCAGTAAGTGCAAAATTTCATCACATCTTTAATGTAATATTTAATTTTATATTTTAGACCATTTACTCTAAAAATGTTTACAGAATTTCAGAATATAAGTCTCAAATAATGTTACCATACTAAATGATAGTCAAAAAGTAAAGAACTGACCTATCTGGTCTGTCCATTTATTCCTACCCACACAGGTAAAGTTAACATACAAATTGCCAATCACACAGCACATGACCATCTGTAGAATATCATGCTTTAAATAAGGAATTTTTTCTTTATCATCATCTCCCTCATTTGCTCATTCCCTCATTTTACTATTGTTATGCTGTTAACAAAACTAAGGCCCCCCCTTTTATCAAGCTGCGTAAGGGTTTTTAAATCACAGACCACTGCGGTAGAAGCTCCAACGCTCACAGAATTCCTACGAGCGCTGGAGCTTTTACCGCAGCGGTCTGCAATTTTAAAAAAACCCTTATGCAGCTTGATAAAAAGAGGGCCTAAGCTTTATATTAAACTATACCTAAAGTACACCAATTTGGGTGAATTTCATCATAAAGGCAGTTTGGCTTCACCCTCTTGAGTTGATGAGCATACAAAATTTCCTATTACTTTACTTCAATACCCCTCCAGTCCTATACCTACCTATCCACAAAACTTTGTAATAATTTAAAATAAACTTTAGATAACCCAAGATTTGGGCCCATCTTACAACAACAACAAAAATATTCCCTGGCCTCGTCATCACATCCACACTATTTTTTGTGTGTATAAAGTGCTCCATGCAAATTTGTAAATATTTAACATTAATATTTACATAAAGGATTTAAAATTTGCACGGAGCACTTTATATACATAAAAAATAGTGTGGATATGATGACGAGGCCAGTGCCAAACACTTAACCACTGAAAACACTTGGCTATTACTGGCACTTCTGAAGAAAATGCAAAAATAAAAAGAGTGAAATATAATAGTAAAATGTTATGTGAAAATTATAGGTGATATTGTCCAGGATAAGAGGCACTAATAAATTGAATCATTGTACTGTTAAATTCTGTACTTGCAGCCTGCCAGACTGACCTAGCTGCTGGGTTAGTAACATTTTACACTGAGGTTTCCCATGTTTCATGTTAACCACTTTGCTACTCTTTCTGGTAGTTCCAATACTCATTGTTTGAGGACAGAACTCTCCATTTTATGAACACAATAAAGGATCCCCTCCCCCCCCCATGCTTCAGTAGTCAGGAAGTAGAGCCAATACTGGGAAGACTTATTGTCTGAACCTTGAAAATGGCAAGAATGGATGAGGATCAAAATATGTGTATTTCATACCACATTCATATAATAAGCTATGAAAACAGGTGCTTTATCTCTTAGTAGGGGAAGGAAAGACATCTTCAAGTGGAACTTACCAAGTAAAGTGTTAGTAATACTATTAGATTGTTGGTTCAATCATAAATTGTGAATGTGACAGTTGGGCAGCCTGGATGTACCATGCAGTTCTTTATCTGCCATCGTTTATTAAGGCCTTCTTTTACTAAGGTGTGCTAATCGATTAGCAAGAGCTAAACGTTAACGCATGCATGTTAGTTTATGGACGCGTTAGCATTTAGCGTGCGCTAATCGGTTAGCGCACCTTAGTAAAAGAGAGGGTAAGTTACTATGATAATGTTTACTTCTTCTACATTGATAACATATAAATGCAAAACAGTTACTAACAACATAAAAAATAATCAAGATTTTTTTAGCCATATGAAGAGGAACTGATTATTTTTTAAGTATGTTGCGAGATGTTCTCTTATTTTTGTATTAGATTTATGTTTTATTATGTATTCCATACAAATTTTGGGATGTGGGATATAAATATTTTGAAAATCACAGCAGTGAAAGCCTCTTTTGTCCTTTAAGAGTTAACCTTCCCTCCTCCACTTCTAAAAAAAATTCTCTGTTCCAATATTTTATAAGATTAAAAGGCAAGCTAATACAGAATAATTAGTTCTGCTTCTTGTTTGCCTTTCTATCACTGACATTTTTATCGATAAGCACAGCATGATTTTTTCAGATAACATTGTATGTAGTCTGTCCATAAACTGTCACTTTCATTCACTAGCCCTCTAGTGAGTTACCCATCCTGCCACTGCCTTCTCAACTGTTCACTCCCAGAGCCACCATCACACAAGACAAAAGCCATTAAGATCTCGAGGATCGTGATGTGGCAAGGAGGCTCCACTTTGCCATTCCCAGTCATACCAGAAACAGGAACCGCAGCGAGGAGGAGGAAGGAGGAGAGAGCCGGTACACGACTGACGATGCCGCAGCCCCTCTATCTTCTGTCCCACATCCACTGCGACAAGTGGAAGACTGCCACTAAAGCGGGAAGCGCCGGTGCGGTGAGGAAGTTTCCCGGTGTGCACATGCCGCCGCGGCCCACAAATAACACGCACAATTGCAAGCGCTAATAAGCGCCCTGCCTCCGAGTACTTGTGAGCAGACGACACCTGCCTTACAGCATAAATATACCCGCAGGGAAAAAAAAAAGATGAGAGATAAAAGACAAGGAGAAACGACTCACCCAGCTTCAGCGGCCGCACAAACAGATACACGTTGAAAGCCGGGGGAGGGGAGTGGAGAAGCACGAGATACAGCACCGCGTAACACCCACCCACTGCTCCACCAGGCCCCAGCCAGCCGACAGGAAGTGAGCGCCTCGGTGCTCTTCTACTTCCATATTCATGAGGTGCGCCCTCATTGGTCGGAGGAGAGTGGCGCGCGGGAGGCCTGTTTTGTGACGCCATCAATCTTGGAGGGTGTGTTTTGAGGGACGCGGAGTAGGAGGTTACTAGCGGTCACGAGCGCTTCTTCGGCGGGTATTCCGTTTCCAAGCCTGATGTTCTGGCTGCCTCGCTGTGCATTCTAAGCCTCATTCTGCTACTACTATTTATTATTTCTAAAACGCTACCAGACGCACGCAGCGCCGTAAGCGTTCCAACTCTCGCTCTGGGGTAGAGTGTGTTAGTGAGTGAGTTTTTTTTCTGGTGGGCCCCTGGCATGTCTAAAACTAGTTCTCTTCATATCCAATATCCATCTTTTTGTATCCCTCTCAAGTTGACTCAGCACCACTCCTGTCGGGTTGAGCATCTCCCATCTCTGTGTCGCTATTCTTGCTCTGTCCTTATGTTTTGTGTTCCTGTGCCTTCCCCCCCCCCCCCAAGTGCCAGCATCTCTACCTCTCTCTTCCCTCCCCCAAGACCAGCAAATGTTCTCTCCCTCTTGTTCTGTTTTCCTTATGCAACGCAAGCACTCCTTCCTTCTTTCCTCTCATGTCCTAGCACCTCTCCTTTCTTGTTCTTTCCCCCTTCCCAAGTCCAGCCCTTTCCCTCTCCGTGCCCCCCCCCCTCTTCACATCCCCTAATTGGATCTCTTTCTTCCCTACCTGACTGCTCTGTCCAGCATCTCTCTCCTTCCTTGCTCTTACCCCTGATGCAGCACCCCTCTCCACCCCTTTCTTTCTCATGCCCTCCCCCAATGCAGCACCTCTCTTCCTCTTTGTTCTCCCCCGCAATCCATACCTTTCTTCTTGCCGTGGTGATCAGGAATAACAGGCTGCTTTAGCCAATCCCAAGGGCCTTCCCCTTTTCTCGAGGGTGGGACACGGCTGAACAGCCTGCTATCCTTGACTCTGCTAGCACTGCACAAAAACAATCATGGCAAGAATGGAGGTAAGGATTGCGGGGGGGGGGGGGGAGGGCAAAGAGGAAGAGAGGCACCACATTCAAATGAGCATTGGGGAGAGATGCCTGAACCTCATGGAGGAAGATGTCACCAACGCGTGAGATTGGCGCCTTAAGCGTGTGAGCTGAAGAAGGGGCCTAACTGTGTGTGTCACATGCCAAATGCATGTGACTCATCATGTTTGTTACTACTATGACCCCTGCTCTTCCCTTAGGACTGCCAGCTAAGCTCCCCGGGTTGCTGAGACAGCCAGAGAACTTACTGAGACCTCATATACCACCTCAGTGAAAGTGTGAAACTCAAAGAAATGATCCACTCATACACACACAATGAAGGAGTTTGCTTAGTATTGTTGGACAAGGATGTTGAAGCACTGCTGCACCCAAAGAGCTGTCACCTGAGCCATAATTGATTCAATAACCATGGCACTGATTAAAACAAACAAACAAAAAAGCACTTTAGAATACTGTACAGTGGGTGTTCAGTCCTTAGTACAGTAGCTCCGAACCACTAAGACATTGAATATCTGAGTATGGTAATGTTGTCTTTTTGGGCATTAATGCTAGTCTAATCAAATATCTTCAATCGGTTCAGAACACAGCTATCCATATGTATTCCCACGCTAAGAAATTTGATCGTTCTCACTTATGATCCATCATCACTGCCTTTCACTCCAATACAGGACAACTCATAGAAACATAATGGCAGATGAAGGCCAAATGGCCCATCTAGTCTGCCCATCCGCAGTAACCATTATCTATTTCTCAGAGAACTCCCACGTGCCTATCCCAGGCCCTTTTGAATTCAGACACAGTCTCTGTCTCCACCACCTCTTCTTGGAGACTGTTCCATGTATCTACCACCTTTTCTGTAAAAAAAGTATTTCCTTAGATTACTCTGGAGCCTATCACCTCTTAACTTCATCCTATGTCCTCTCATTGCAGAGTTTCCTTTCAAATGAAAGAGACTCGACTCATGTGCATTTACATTACGTAGGTCTCTATTTAAATGTCTCTATTATATTTTCCCTCTCCTGCCTTTCTTCCAAAGTATACAGATTGAGATCTTTAAGTCTGTCCCCATATGCCTTATAATGAAGACCACATACCATTTTAGTAGCCTTCATCTGGACCGACTCCATCCTTTTTATATCTTTTTTAAGGTGTGACTTCCAGAATTCACAATATTCTAAATTAGGTCTCACCAAAGTCTTATACAGGGGCATCAATACCTCATTTTTCCTACTGGCCATACCTCTCCCTATGCAACCTAGCATCCTTCTAGCTTTCGTCTTTATCTTTTCAACCTGTTTGGCCACCTTAAGATTATCACATACAATCACACCCAAGTTCCACTCTTCTGTTGTGCACAAAAGTTCTTCATCCCTAAACTGTACCGTTCCCTTGAGTTTTTGCAGCCCAAATACACGACCTTCTATTTCTTAGCATTAAATTTTAGCTGCTAAATTTCAGACCATTCTTCAAGCTTCGCCAGGTCATGCTTCATGTTATTCACACCATCCTGGATGTCTACTCTATTGCAGATTGTGGTATCATCCACAAAGAGGCAAATCTTACCTGACAATCCTTCAGCAATATCGTTTATAAAAATGTTAAAAGAACAGAACCTTGAGGCACACCAATGGTAGCATCCATTTCCTCAGAGCGATCTCCATTGATCACTACCCTCTTGTCGCCTTCCACTCAACCAGTTCTTGACCCAGCCCGTCACTTTGGGACCCATCCCGAGGGCACTCAGTTTATTTATTAGATGTCTGTGTGGAACACTGTCAAAGGCTTTGCTAAAATCTAAATACACCACATCTAGCGTACATCCTCTATCCAATTCTCTGGTCACCCAGTCAAAGAAATTGTTCAGATTTGTCTGAGAGACCTACCTCTAGTGAATCCAAATTGCCTCTGGTCCTGTAATCCACAGAATTCCAGAAACTTCACCATTCTCTGTTTTAAAAGTATTTCCATTCATTTGCTTACCACAGAAGTCAGACTTACCAGCCTGTAATTCCACTTGTGGAGAATGACTACATCCGCCCTTCTCCAGTCCTCCAGTACTACTCCTGACTAGAGACTCGTTGAAAAGGTCAGTCAGCGGAGCTACCAGAACTTCCTTAAGTTCCTTCAGCACCCTCGGATGTACACCATCCATCCCCACCACTTTGTCCACCTTTATTTTAGCTAGCTCCTCGTGAACACAACCCTCTGAAAATCGATCAGAGTCTATTACTCCTCCATCTCTATTCACGTTTGTCTTCTGCAGTCCCGCTCCTGGTGCTTCAGCCGTGAACATAACATAACATTATACTTATAGACCGCGTTACCAAAAAGTTCTACGCGGTTTACAAAAGATTATAAACATTAAATATAATCGTATATTTGAATGAGTCAGCTAGTCAGGTATTTGGAGAAAAGATAGGTTTTTAGCTGTTTTCTAAAATGTTTGTAAGAAACAGCTGTGAGCAATAATGATTGAAATTCTTTTTCATGAGAAGCTGCCTGAGATGCTAAAGAGTGATTTAGGAATTTCTTGTTTTTACAACCTTTTACAGAAGGAAAATTAAACAGAGCATGAGTTTTCTACTGCATTTGTGCATAGCTGTGGGAAAACTATTAGCCAGATAAGTAGGGGCTGCACCATATAAAACCTTATAACAAAAACAGCCCAGCTTGAACAATACCTGAGCTTCCACAGGCAACCAATGCAATTCGTAATAAACATAGAACAGAAATATTTGTTAAGCAATTCAGCCTTTTCTTTATCAGCTTCTACATATTCCTCTCCTTCACCTTTGAGTCTCACAATGCCAGTTTTGCACTTCTTCCTATCACTAATATATCTTTAAAAAATGTCTTATCTCCCCATTTTACTATTTCAGCTATTTTTTCTACCATTTGCATCTTTGCTTTCCTCTCTTCCTTCATTACTCTGTATGTTCCAGTACTCATTCTTCACTCTGTTTTCAAATCCCATCTTTCTATTCCCTCTGTCTACTTCTCATGGTTTGAGTCTACTAGACAATCAGTATTTGTCTATACTGCTCCAGTCTTGTGAAATTACTGACTTGTGACTTTGCATTCTAAACCCTCCTACCTGAAATTCAGGTCTGCCTTAAAACTACATATTACAGAAAATATTTGGGTTCCTCTGTTGTGGGATCCACTTCGTAAGCTGCTGCCAAGTGAATTTGGGTCAGTTGACTCTCTGTCCTAGTGCTGCTTTTTGCCTTTCACTTTCTTTTTCCCCTGTCCTATTGATTTTGGTGTTCTTTTTAGTACTGTATGTAAACCACCTTGTGTGCATCTATTCATTACTTACTATATCAAGAATCTAATAATCAAAAGGCCTATGACAGCCCATATTTACAACAATACTGACTACCATGGGTTGAATATTGGGGGCTAAACATTTGCTGCCAGAAACAAATGGTTTTGTAGGCTGATGGTGAATATGAAATATATCGGATACTGAAAAATAATTTATTCTAGGCAGGAAAGAATAGGGTAGATGGCAGAGTAAGTGAAAAAGAGAAATATACATCATTAGTTAATTTTCATTTTGTGCCATCATTAGGGACAGGTGATTGATGCGGGTATCAGTACTGCATGAAAACACTGGAAAATTATAGACGGTATCTAAATAATTTTATTTCACACATGGCATAAACATAGTTAAATTTTAATATATTAGTTTTATAAGAAGAGAATAACTGCTTCATTTTATATATCAGAACATTTTCTAAATGCAAGCAAAAAGAGTGTTCTCTCTCAATGCAACATACGCCATAGTTGTTTTGGTAACAGTCATCTGAGGAATAAGGAAGGTTCATTGTACAGATTCACATTCAGCATGGTAGCTTGTTAGATAATAGTTAGCATATCTGTTTCTGATAAGCCAAATTTTATTTTGTGGTTGTCAAAGAGCTCCATCAAGGATCTGATGTAGATTTTGTGATACTTGTCTATCTGTTGGTCAGAAGGCTTCTCAATCTTAGGGACATGAATTGGTTTACCAACTGTAAAAGAACAAAGCACAGCACCCTTAGTAGCATCAGTTTTTTATAGAGAGAGTAGAAGCAATACATTATTATTTATTGAAAGCTTGTATACCGCTACTAATGACTGGATGGGTCAATTCAGAGTGGTTTACATGAGCTTCAGCAAAGATGTTACAGCTTCTGCAGAGGTGGTAGCATACAGAGTTAGAGTGTATATGTGATGGTTTTCGGTATAGCACTCACTTTTGATTTGGTGCATCCACATATTTTCAATACGATATCTTAGTGACCGAGTGTACAGTATTTACTTACTAGCTTATGCATTGAAGTATCAAGTTATTTAACTCATTTAAAACAATACCAGATTGTTCTGTTTCAGGTTAATTGGAACTGCTGGTTCCTGGTAACAAGGATCTTGCTCTCGAGAGTATGAGGAAGGGGGGAGGCTACATAAACAAAAAACGGATTCAACTATCAAAAGATATCCCCCCTCTGGCACTCCTTCTTTGCTGATAGAACTATCATAGGTGCATTGTCTAAGCATTTCATATCAATCAGGTCATTTTATCTCAGGCATAGAATGGGAGACATCCTTTACTGTAGACTGCAGTGGTCTTCAACCTTTCATAAGAATAGCCTTACTGGGTCAGACCTGAATCCATCTAGCCCAGTTCTCTGTCTTCAACAGTGACCAATCCAGGTCACATTACCATGCAGAAACAAATAATAGCAACACTGCCTGCTTCTTATCCAGGGCAAGCACTGTCCCCCCCCCCCTCCCCCCGTCTCAATAATATGGTATGGACTTTTCCTCCAGGAACTTGTCTAAACCTTTCTGAAACCCAGCTACAATAACCGCTATAACCACATCCTCTGGAAATGAGTTCCAGAGCTTAACTATTCTTTGAGTAAAAAAAAAAAAAAAAATTCCTCCTATATGTTTTAAAAGTATTCCCATGTAATTTCATTGAGTGTCCCCTGGTTTTTATACTGCTTGAAAGGGTGAAAAATCGATTCACTTACACCCCTTCTATACCGCTCAGGATTTTGTAGACCTCAATCATATCCCCCCCCCCCCTCAATTGTCTCTTTTCCAAGCTGGAGTCCCAACATCTTTAGTCTTTCCTTATACAAGAGGAGTTCCATCCCCTTTATCATTTTGTTGCTCTTCTTTGAACCTTTTCTAATTCTGCTACATTTTTATTGAGATACGGTGACCAGAACTGTACACAATACTCAAGGTGAGGACACAACATGGAGTGACACAGAGGCATTATAATATTCTTGGTCTTATTTACTATCCCTTTCCTAATAATTCCTAGCATCCTGTTTGCTTTATTTCTTTATATATTTTGCCATAGTCGCACACTAGGCAGAAGATTTCAGCATAGTGTCTATAATGACATCTAGATCTTGGGTGCTGACTCCTAATCAAAAACCCATAATTAAGCTAAATGGTAACTTAGGATCCAGTTTTAATCTTAACTTGTATATGGTAACTTTCTTGTATAACAATGTGTATGTTTTGAAGAGAAGTTTCAAAAATATACAGTTTGTAACTAAAGAGTCAGTCAGCTACTACTCGTAGCTCCATTATGGTGATAATCTATTCTCCTGGACACTTAAAAGTATCTGCTCAAAACATGGGCATTCTGAGAACATAAGAACATAAGAAGTTGCCTCCACTGGGTCAGACCAGAGGTCCATCGCGCCCATAATCGAAACAGAAAAACGTCTAAAAACCGACCTAAATCGGCACTTGGATGATCAGTAACAAAAGTCGTCCAAGTGGCGATAATTGAGCAGGGTTTTAGACATATTTAAAAACGACTTAGGCCTTCACAGTGCTGCTGAATGACCAGAGCATTTTAGGAGCATTTTAGGGGCATTTTAGGAGGAGTGGTGAGCGGGATTTGGGCAGAACGTGGGTCGTCCTAGACTTAGTCGTATTGCATGTATAACCGAAGGTTTTACAACACTGCCTAGACAGAACTTGGACGTTGTGGCTTAGGCCATCTAAAACCAGGTCTAAGTCCACAGAAGGTATCCAAAGTGACAAGATAACCAACAAAGTACAGACCCCCACACACTCCCCCAGTGATCACTGATCCCCCACCCCCATAAAAATCATAATAGCAACTTTACATATCTGCCTCCAGAACATCAGCACCTGGCAGCCTGGCATAGGAAAGCCTAGTAGAACTGCACAGAGGTGGCTTAAGTGGTCTTGGGGTGGGTTAGTGAACCATGGAGAGGAGGACCCAGGCCCATAAGCCACTCTAATCACTGCATTCATGGTGAAAAGTGTGCACCCCCCTAAAAAACCCCAAACCCTTTTGAACTGCCTTATAAGTGGCTCCTGCAGCCATAAAAGCTATTGGGGTGGTAGATAGTTGGGTCTAGTAGGTTCTGGGGGTGTTTTGGGGGGCTCACCATGACCTATAAGGGAGCTGTAGTTAGATGTTTCTGTGGTACCCTTTTTGTGATGTTCACAGCAGTGCCCTGTAAGGTACCCCACTACTCTGGTGCTATGTCTGAGTGTCCAGTCCATCACTTTTCTGGCCCCTCCAGCCCCAAAAGGTCTTTTTCTAGGCATTTGTGACTTGGATGAATTTTTGGATGAAAATGGAGTATAAAGATGGACAACTTAGCGGTCTGGGCGATCAGACGGCTGGATGTACAATTGGACGATTTTCAGGAAAAATAATAATTCTGGACGTATTTTTCAAAAATGGACCTTTTCCCGTGTCCGCCTTTGGGCGACTTGCGACTTCGGCCAAAACGGACTTAGACATTTGTTTTGATTATACTCCTCTATATGCCTGGTTGTATTTCTTCCTGTGTAAGTGTAAAACAGTACATAGTCTAGGGCTGTACTGAGCATTGTAGGGCCTAGGATAGCATTGCAAAGTTTCATAAGCATGGCCCCTCATAGTTAGTTGGCCATTGTTTTCACTGACTCAACTGTTGCCAGCTGCTTATCAGTAGAGTCTGTGGAGATTTATTAGAGCTTGTTAGTGCTTGCTGGGAACTGAGGGACAGATTCTCAAAACTAAAATCTGCTTTTAACATGCTCGATAAACCAGTTCCAGCCTGTTTAGCATGCATGCATTTTAGTGGCGGATTATCAAGACGGTTTACCAAGGTCTTTTCCGAGTTTTCTAGCTGTCTCCAATACTGCCATGCAAATGTAGCCACACAAGCAGCGAGATTAGACCACCAACTCTCTGCTTTGCTGATAACGACCCCAGACTACAGAACATTTAGAAAATAAAAACCATACTATTTTAAAAAACCCTGATACCCAACAATCAAAACCAACCTAAAGCACTAAAACAACCTAACGCCACAAGAGCCACCTCATCTCTACGAACCAATCTATCCTATAATTCCTTTGGAAATGGCCAGATAGATCCTTTATGTAATCCGCCTTGAACCGCAAGGTAACGGCGGAATAGAAATCACTAATGTAATGTAATATTAAAATGAGCACTTCAAGCGATTCTCTATCATCACCGACTGATTCCCTAACCTCGTGCCACATTTGCAGCCAAAATTTGCCGACTGGTCTGAGCTGTCATAACCTTACTTTCTGATCAGTGCCCCTCCCCCATGAAAATTAAAATAAAAAAATATAAACCACAAGATCAGCAGGAGAATTGCCTACTTTTTCCTGCCGAGCTCGCACAACCTCCAGACACCCACCCCTAGCAACAGGAGAGATGTCCACTCTCTCCTGCCATGCTCGCACAATCCCCCAAAGTAGGTAATATGAAGTCAGCGGGCTGTTGAATTGTTTTGGTCCTAACTTGTTGCACCCTTTACAGTTAGGTATAACAGTAAGCTAACATGCAAAAATAAGCAAGTACAAGTAAACAGAGAACTCGGTCCTCTATCACAGTGTTCTTCAACCTTTTTACGCCTGTGGACCGACGGAAATAAAATAATTATTTTGTGGACCGGCAAACTACTAAGACTGAAATTTAAAAAAAACATTTTCGCCCCATCTCCACGAGCTCAGTCCCCGCAAACCATCTGATCCCATCCATACAACCCTCAATTATGATTTTATATTAAACGTATTTTATTAAAGTATTAAAAAAAACAATATGCAAATAATACAGAGCAAGAATCAACAAAACCCCTGTTTCCCCTCCCCTTCACATATATCCCCTCTACTATCAAGAAAACTGAATAAGCCAAATTATTACAGAATGCTACACAGAAATATCATGCTAACAGAATACCGCAATCACACATGACAGGAATAGTGTTAGGGGAAGATAAAGAAGCACTGCCTGGGCTTTGCAGTCCCCAGTTATGTCGACACCATCTCTAGAAGGATGCATATTTCAAATCTGATATATTCTAATCACAAAATAATAACTCTCTTCCCTTCCCTTCCCTTTTCCTCCTCCACTCCCAGCAGCATCTGTCCCTTTATCCAGCAGCTTCCCAGCCTCCAACAGTGGCTTCCTCACCTTCCCTCCACTCCCGTCCCAGCAGCTCTCAGTACTTGCCTGCAGCAGCAATTCACTTAGTCAGCATTGGGTCCTTTGATGGGTCGCGCCGCCTCTGAGGAAAGAGGAAGTTGCATCATCAGAAGCGGGCCACGACTCAGCAAAAGCCCCATGGCTGCCTAAGTGAATCGCTGCTTCAGGGAAGTACTGAGAGCTGCTGGGAGGGGAGCAGAGGAGAGGAAGCCACTATCGTAGGAATTTTGCACACCGATCTCGCTGGCCCTGCATGGACCGGAAGGAATTTTCTGCAGACTGACACCGGTCCGCGGACCAGCAGTTGACACCGCACTATCATACCTATAGGCAAATTTTCAAATGAAAACTACCCAGGTAGTTTTGGTGTTTGTACCTTTATAACTTAAGATAGACTTTCAAAAACTAACTGCATATTTTATACACTACAGGATAAATGTCCAGCCTATGGTGGTCAATGTTGATTTGGCCACCACTGGTGTTATCCATGGATATTCAATGGCATGTCATGTTCGGACACCATCATTGAATATCCAGGTTTATCTGATTAAGGGCCCCCTTTATCAAGCTGCACTAGAGTTTTTTTAGCGTGAGTCGGCACGGTAAGTGTTCTGATGCTCATAGAATTCCTACAAGCATCGCAGCACTTACCTCATCGGCCAGCACTAAAAACCTCTAGCTCAGCTTGATATAAGGGAGGTTAAGTATGATATTCAGCACATAACCACTTAAACGAAACTGGTTAAAGATAGGACTGTGTTGTATGTAATCCAATTTGTCTAGTTAATTTAAGCTGTTAAGTGCTGAATATTGCATATATCTGCCCACTCCACTACCACCAGACTGTCCTCAAAATGGCCGATTTAAAGTTTGAGAGTTAGGGCCTGATTCTGGAAATGGTGCCTGCTGCAGTAGGTGCCTATCACGTGTCAATCACTGGTAGATGCTGCTTCCAGAATTGTGTCTATTTTTTGTACAGACACCTTAAATGTAAGCCAGCATTTTACAGGCCTACATTTAAGGTATCTGAATTGCGCCTTAGGCGTCCATAGGCATGCCTAGGCACTTTCGTATACACGAGTCAGACGCCTACATTGTAGGCATTGTTTGCCACATTGAATTTTTATTAAAAACTTGCGTTCCTGAGTTGATGTGCAACTTTGCCTGTTTGTTGATTTCTGTTTTCTACTACAAAGATTTCACATAGATTCTATTGGGAGGGACAAGATGTATGTTGTAAGAGATAGGAGGGGGAGTTTAGAGGGTCTATGTGAATTTGTACATCCCAATACTGATTCCATTTTTTGATGGTTTGAAAAATGCGGATTTGTCCGTTAGATGACTGTAGGAAGTTACCGGTGCCAACAATTGGGACACCATTTTGAGAATCGGGCCCCTAAAAGGCAGGCCTATCTTTGGCTGCTAAGCCTTAGCTAGCCACTCACTGAATATTGGCTTGGACGGCTAAGTTTGCAGCAGCGAACCTTGACCTGGATATTGAATGCCAGGTATAGGAGCCAACTTTTCAAAATGCTTGGGGGTGCTAAACTCAACACAAGTGAATGTCCTCTGATCAGAGTAATGAAGTTTGCTAAATATTGGGGGTATCCAATGGCTCACAGAGCTGGCACATATGATGCCAGGGCCATGTTCAGCCACTGGCATTGAATATCACCGTTCATTCTTGATAGTACCCCTCTAGAATCTGTACCTAAGCTGAAAATTCTCGGAGTAGTGGTTGACGTCGACTTATCATTTCACAGTCATATCAGTGAAATAGTTAAATCTTGCTTCCACAGATTACGTCTTATCCGTTCAATTTCCACTTTCCTAGATCCTAAATCTGTCAATATATTAATCCATTCTTTGATCATATCTAAAATTGATTACTGTAATTCTCTTCTAATCAATATAACTCAGAAAGAAAAAAGATGACTTCAGATAATTCAAAATACGGCAATAAAACTAATCCACAAAGCGAAAAAATATGATCATGTCACACCACTAATGATTAAATCACATTGGCTTCCCATCTCCCATCGAATTAACTTTAAAATTCTATTTTTAGTATTTAAAATACTAATCTTCAATGAACCACAATTTATGTCAAGAATGATTATCCCATACAATGCCCAACGCTCTCTACGATCATCTTCTTCAAACCTACTAACAATTCCCTCCTTGAAAATCATCGGCACAAGAAGAAATGATATATTTTCCGTTATGGCCCCTAAATTATGGAATTCTCTGCCAAGTTATATTAGAAATGAAAAAGATCTTTTATCTTTAAAAAAAATTTTTAAAACCTTTTTGTTTCAAGACGCTTTTGATGTGTAATATGGCATATCTTGGACCCTTTACATTTTGTTACGATTAACAAACTCATTAATCCCCTTCCCTCCCCATTGTATTTTCCCTTTTATGTAAATTCCAACAGAAAATGAAATTGTAACTTTTCCCTCCTTTCCTCTTCATTCATGTTTGTCTTTATTTCGATTGCTAAAATGTTAACTGATCCATGTAGTTTGTTTTGTGATTGATTTGTCCAATTGTATGTGAGACCACTATCTAGTGGCTTTTAAATTGTACATCGCTTAGAAAATTTGTATAAGCGATTCATCAAACGTTAATAAAACTTGAAACTTGAAATATCCAGGACAGCCACAGACTGCGGGAAGATGCTGGACTGCTTCTCGTGGTCTCAATATTGGGCTCACATTCTTTATATTTTGTTAACGTAGCATATTTTGAGCCCAATACAAAAACTTTTATAAAGGCCATACAGGTACTCATGTTCTTTTATAAAATATGTAAACACCCAAAACTATCTTCAATAGCACACAAATTCACACCTGCTCCGAAGATGCAAATGTATGAGTATACGTTCTAGAATTTAAGGGCAAGTTAGATGCACATCTCCTCAAAAGATGCATAGAAGGATACGGGTGACTAAGTTTTCGCCAGGTTACACCTTGATGGACCTAAGGTCTGATCCAGAGATAGCAGTTCTTATGTTCTTATGTTATGTGTGTATTTAGGTATTTTATAAAATACATGTATTAATGGAAAATATAAAAATATATAAAGAAATGTACATAAAGATATAAACTGGTCATTCAGAGAAGACATTTAAAAGAAAAAAATAAGTTGTCTGTACGTAAAGACATTATTAAGAAGTTTTTGACCCATGGTGGAGGATACTCACACATTCTGGAATACAGTCGACCCCGAAATCGACCCCAACAACCCCAAAGAATTCATAAACAGTTGGCGGACCCTCAGTGAATCTACACTAAACGAACTAGCTCCAATAAAAAACAAAAACAAAATAGACAGACCATCTAATAAATGGTTCGACGACGAACTTCTACAACTAAAAAGAAAATGCAGACAATTAGAAAGGACATGGAAAAAACAAAAACACAATCACATCAAAGATGAATGGAAAATCCTAATCAAACAATACAATACCAAACTGAAGGAAAAACGAAAAAACTACTACTCCAAACTCATCAGCACCGAAAAACCAGACACAAGAATACTTTTTGACATCTTAAGAAATCTCACTGATACCAAACCATTTCTCGCCACCCAAGGAAACCAAACTCCCACAGCCACCCAATTAGCGGATCACTTCAAACACAAAATCATTACAACCAGATCCACATTCAACAATTCAAGAATCAACATAGAAGAAATACGAATCAATCCCAAAACAGACGAAGCAATCCCAGCAGACAGGATATGGACAAACTTCCCAAAGATACAATGGTCAGACTTGAACAGGCTTTACAAAAAATACAGCAAATCCTCATGTGACTTGAACAACTGTCCCTCATACTTACTAGCAACAGCTTCCACCAAATTTAAAGCTAGCCTCACACTATGGCTTCAAACAACACTAAGTGAAGGTCATTTCCCACCGGAATTAGGAGAAATCATAATCACACCTATCCTAAAAGATCCCAAAGGTCCTATAGACAATCCTGCAAACTATAGACCAATCGCTTCAATCCCACTATACATTAAAATAACAGAAGGCCTTGTCGCACAACACCTCTCCAACTACCTTGAAGACCATCACATACTACATCCATCACAATCTGGATTCAGATCCAACCATAGCACAGAAACTCTACTGGTATCACTATTAGACATTGCCCGACAACACCTCAGCAAAGGAAACAAGCTGCTTCTCATTCAACTCGATCTTTCTGCGGCATTCGACCTAGTTGACCATCACACACTACTCCAGATATTAGACGCAATAGGAATCTCAGGTAATGTTCACAAATGGTTCCAAAGCTTCCTCAAAACACGAACATACAAAGTCAAATCAAAAGAGCACATATCCGACCCATGGTCAAACCCATGTGGAGTACCACAAGGATCACCATTGTCACCCATATTATTTAACCTCTTCATAGCATCCCTAGGCATAACCCTAGATGCCCTAAACACTGTATCATTCAGCTACGCAGATGATATAACTATCCTCCTCCCCTTTAATATTCAAGACCCCTTATCCACAAACCACCTGAAAATGATAATGGAAACGGTAGAAAAATGGATGTCAAGTCATAAACTAAAACTGAACTCGGAAAAAACTAAATTCCTACTACTGGAAAGGGAAAAAAAAACCATCTCTCACAGAACTAGAAGTAAATACAATCAAGTACCCTATGCAAAGCACACTCAAGATCCTGGGAATTCTACTAGACAGAAACTGCACAATGCAGTCTCAAATCCACAAAATCATCCAAAGAGCATTCTTCACAATACGTAACCTAAGAAAAATAAGAAAATTCTTCAACAAAGATCAATATAAGATATTAGTACAATCCCTAGTACTGAGTATTGTAGATTACTGTAACAGCCTATACCTATCATGCCCAAATTACATGATAAAACAATTACAGACAGTTCAAAACACAGCCCTCAGAATCATCTACTCACTAGGCAAATATGACCACATCACCAAAGCATACCTAGACTCACACTGGCTACCAATAAAAGCAAGATCCCAGTTCAAATTCTATTGTCTACTATACAAAGTAATACATGGAACAGCACCCAGCTACCTAAACAACAGACTACACCGTAACCTCTCACACAGATTAAGGAGAACTCAGAGCCTATTCACTCACCCCCCTCTCAAAGGAACACGACGAAAGAAACTATATGACAGCCTTTTAGCGACACAGGCAGCAAAGATCGATACTACCATCACCAATCTACTGACCAAATCAATAGACATTAAAGCATTCCGAAAAGAAATCAAAACTCATCTCTTCAAAAAACACTTCTCATCATCATAACCTCACAAAAGTATTAGAAAATGCTCTCATGACTACCCTAACACCACCACCAGCAACACCTCGAATCCGGACAGTATTATCTCTATTCGTCTAAACAACAGAATCCGGACAATATTATCTCTATTCGTCTAAACAACCTATCACTATCTACTATCTACTACCAATTTATCCTGGAAAAGTCCAGAATAACAATTGTAACTTAACGCATTCTTGATTATATGTACTGCAATGCTACTGGAAATGTCCAGTCTTCTAACTTGTAATCCGCTTAGAACCGCAAGGCACAAGCGGAATAGAAATCACTAATGTAATGTAATGTAATATAGTTTGGTAAAAGCTCAATATTTGTGGCAATTGGTTTGTCCGAAGTCTTTCCTTCTTTTTTGAATAAAATGCCCCACAGTAAACAGTGGAATTTTGTGGCTTTGAAGTAAAAGAGGTTAACAATTCACTGCTATATTTGTGCTCTTGTGATAAAATACATGTTTATATCACAACTGTGCCCCTGCTCTGGCCATAGTATGTCCCCAGGAATGTCTGCATATGGTGGGAATGTAAGTATGTGCAGTCTTATCAGCACATGGTACTTTTGCAGCTTTGGAAGAGCTCTTTTCCAGGTGTAAAACATGTTTCACAAAATTACCCCAAAATGGACAAAGAAAAAGAACTATGGACCCACTAGAAAACTTGTTTTTACAGTTTTGGCCAGTGAATTTCCTGTTACTTCTGGAAGAAAAATCCACAGGAAAGCTTGCGCTAAAAGCTGCTTGCAGCTTTTATTTTGTTCTTAAATGTTGTTCTTTCAGATTCCATTCAACCAGTTCCTGACCCAGTCTACCCTTCTTAACTCTGATTGCTGATGTCCTTTTCTCTCAATTATGTCCTTTTGAAAGGGCAGCTCACATAGTCAGTCATTTCTGGTACAAGCTAGATCCTATACAACAGGAGTTTATGTTTGCTTACCATTGTTTATCAGCATTAAATATTTCTGGAAGCATGCATATTCCAGAAAAGAGGGTTTCTTTACATCTTCGTTCTCACCTTTGCTAGTTAAGTAGGTATTAAGAATTAAAAAAAAAATACAGTTTGAGATATAGCATCTGTAATATTGTTTTATACTTTGTGCCACAACTTAATTTAAAGTATTTAGAGGGTCATTTTACTAAACCATTTTAAGTGCTAACACATTCTTAACACCGGGAAAAGAGCATACTGTAAAATGCATTAAAACATTTTACAGTAATTTGCCTGTCAGAATGTACTAATCGTGCACTCTCTCTCTCTCTCTCTCTCTCTCTCTCTCTATATATATATATATATATATACTAGTCTTTAAGCCCGTTACATTAACGGGCGCTAGAGCAGATGTCTGTCTGTCTGGGATTTTTTCTTTGTCTCTCTCTCTTTGGACGCTGTCTGTCTGTCTGTCATTCATTCTGTCTGTGTCTCTCCCTGGCCCCCCCCTACCTACCTGCATTTCTCTGTTGCACCATGCCTGCCTATCTCTCCGTGGTCCCCTTCTGTCTCACCCCCATCCCAGAGCAAAGCATGATTGTTTTCTGCCCCCAGCACACCCCTTTACTTCTCCCCCTGTTGTGCCATGCCTGCGTGCTCTGTGGCCCTCTTCTGTTCCCCCCCGATGATTGATGTCTGCCCCAGCACACCCCTCCCCCCACAGCAGCCCCCTTTCCCTCTCCCCCTGGTCCCCTGTTGTGCAATGGCTGCCTGCCCTGTGCCTGTTGTGCCATGCCTGCATGCTCCGTGGCCCCCTTCTGTTCCCCCTGATGATTACTGTCTGCCCCCCTCCCTCCAAAGCAGCCCCCTTTCCCTCTCTCCCTGGTCCCCTGTTGTGAAATGCCTGCCTGTCCCGTGCCTGTTTAGCCATGCCTACGTGCTCCGTGGCCCCTCTCTATTTCCCCCTGATGATTGCTGTCTGCCTCCCTCCCCTGCGTGCCCTGTGGCCCCCTTCTGTTCCCCCCTTATGATTGCTGTCTGCCCCCTCCCCCCAAAGCAGCCACCTTTCCCTCTCCCCCTGGTCCCCTGTTGTGCAATGCCTGCCTATCCCGTGCCTGTTTTGCCATGCCTGCGTGCTCCATGGCCCCCCTCTGTTCCCCCCTTATGATTGCTGTCTGCCCCCTCCCCCAAAGCAGCCCCCTCTCCCTCTCCCCCTGGTCCCCTGTTGTGCAATGCCTGCCTGTCCCGTGCCTGTTTTGCTATGCCTGCGTGCTTCGTGGCCCCCCTCTGTTTCCCCCTGATGATTGCTGTCTGCCCCCCTCCCCCCAAAGCAGCCCCCCTTTCCCTCTCCCCCTGGTCCCCTGTTGTGCAATGCCTGCCTGCCCCATGGCCCCCTTCCGTTTCCACTCCCCTCCCATTCTTACCCTCCCTCCATTCTTCGAACTGGAGCTGGGGCTGCATCGTTCACCTCTCGGCCCAGATCGTCGAGCAGGTTCTCCTGCTTCATGGTGGTGGGCGTGGCTGCAGGAAGATGTGCGTGTGTGGCAACAGCGGCAACCCCGACTCTTTCTTCAGCACCATGTCGGGAAGGTGGAGAGCAGCCTGTGAGGTTCGCTACAGCGGCTGGCGAAACTCAGCAGGCCGCTTTGAAGAGGAGCGGCAGCGGGAGGGAGGAGTCACTGGCGTCTTCTGCACAGTCACGCGCCTCCAGCTAGCGCAGGCGCCATGAGGCTGACACAGAAGCACACCTCACGCCACCAGGAATCACGATTTTTGAAAAGTGCATGCGCGCTTAGCCTTTTATTATTATTGATATATATATATGTGTGTGTATATATATATATATTTGTAATTTTTTCAGAAGGGGGAGTTGTCATAGGCTTGGAAGCATTATCCAGCTAGCATGTTCACATTAGCACACCCTAACTGGATAACGCAGGTTTAACAGAGGAGCACTTAGCATGTCCTACATTAATATTTTGCATTCTGGGATGCACCAAAGAGGGGCCTAAGGTCCAGTTTGAGTGGCCTTAGGCACTTGGGCTAATTGTCTCCTTTCCGGTGCATTCTGGGATACACTTGATTTGGCCTTAAGACTCCCATTGGCCTCCCATGGGAGGGGCCTTAGGTATCTGGCCAATTGGAGTCTTAGGCCACTCCTACTGCATCCCATGATATACTTGGAAGGAGGCCTGATTGGCCCAGGTGCCTAAGGCCCCTCCTATGGGAGGGGCTTTAGGCATCTGAACCAATCAGGGCCTTAGGCCCTTCTCTGGTACATCCCAGAATGTACTGGGAAGGGGAAGGCCCACCATTTTAGAGGGACGGGACCTGCTGGCTGGAGGGTGTAAGCATCCCTCCGGCCGGACTTTTTTCGGGAAAGTTACAGGGGAGTGTGGTGGGGCTTAGGGGTGCCTGGGGGGGTCTACAGGTTTGGGGGGTGGCATAGGGGTCTACAGGTGTGTGTGTGAGGGGGTCTAGGAGGTGTCGCTAGTGGGTGGGAAGTTCTGGGGTTTCGAGGGCAGGAGAGAATGGCCATCCCCCCTACCCGGATGCTTTGGGAGGGGTTCAGGGGCAGGAAGGCATGGGCATCAATACCTCCTTTTTCCTACTGGAAGCTTTAATTGCTTGTACTACAGAAAGTCTAATTTAAAATAACAATAGTGGTGTTTTGTGATTAACTGGAAGAAAGCAATCAAAGAAAACTGTGATGATCTTTATGACTGCATCAGCATTGTAGGAGAAGTTATGTGTTCTTATCATTTGATCATTAATTTATTTTGGCGAGCCATAGAGCTGGTGTGTTAGCATCTAAGTGCATGTGTTTAGGTTTGAGCATTGCCAATGTGTATACTTTCCTTGGAAGTTGTATGTTAGTTATAGACTAGTGCTTAGGCAAAATTATGATAGTTAGGCATTTATGTGTATGCATGCATATATAAATGCTATTATTCTACTCATTTACATATATTAAGGGAGCTTTTTGTCAATTGCGGCTCCTAACATGGATAAAACCAATGCTGTCTTGCTATGATTTTCATACTGTAGTGCAGAGCCTGGTGATTTCTAAAGTAGATTTTTGCAATCCATTGTTAGACATTGCTAAATCTAGGGGACGAGCCTTACAAATAATTCAAAATACGGCAGCGAGGCTGATTACAGGGGAATTGTATTATGAACAAATTTCTCCTGTGTTAAAACAGTTACATTGGTTATCAGAATTACAACATATTAACAGTGGCGTACCTAGCATGTGTGACACCCGGGGCCCATTATTTTTTGGCACCCCCCCATCTATACGAAAAACATGATTTTTAGTAACAAGCCACATTTCACACATGAGTACCTAGGAAAAGGCAGCATCTTACATACTGCAGTGAGAAGTACAACAGCAATACACCCATTGTAAAACTAAAGCCAGACTAGTACAGATCAATCCTGCAGTCAATCCTAACAGAAAACTATGTCTTTCGAACACACAGAACACAGAAAACACCTTCGCCTAGTATGGAATGTCATCACAAACTTATCCCTCCCCCTTTTACAAAACACGGTGGTAACAGCTCTGACGCTCATAGAATTCTGAGCATCAGAGCTGCTACCACCACGGCTGGCGCTAAAAAACGCTCCACAGTTTTGTAAAAGGGGGATAAAATAGAAATACATAGACAAAGGTTAAATTGAACCAGCAAGAAGCTGGACTCTGCATACAATGCAACACCACAGAAACAGTGACACAGGTCTCCTAAAGTAATAAATAAAAAGAAAATTTTTGTTCTACCTTTGTCTTCTCTGGTTTCTGCTTTCCTCATCTTCTTGTTACTCTCCTCCTTCCATCCACTGCCCAAGTTCCAAGTTTCCAAGTTTAATAAGTATTTGATTGATCGCTTTATCAATTTCAAAGCGATTAACAAAAGTTTAAAATTACAATATGTAAAATTTACATAAAAACAAACAAACAAGACAAAACAAATTCATTACTGGACAAAATGGAAACAATAGGGTAAGGAAGGGGAGAAGTTACAATATATTTGAGTAAAGTAGAGAACAAGTAAGGGAAAAACACAAGTAGGTGGGATAAAGGAAGAATAAAGGAAAAAAAAAAAAAAAAAAAAAAAAAAAAATTTATTATGAAATAAAAGAAAGACCGAAAAAATTTAAGTAATAAAGGCGTCATTAAATAAAAACGTTTTAAGATTACTTTTAAATTTATCCAAATTAGATTCTTCACGTAGATAGATAGGGAGAGAATTCCAAGTATGGGGAGCTGTAACTGAAAAGATGTATTGTCGACGTGTATTGATTATTTTTAATGAAGGAATTGTTAATAATCGCTGTTTATCTGATCTTAAAGTTCTGTTGGAAGAATAAGGAATTAGTAATTTATAAAGGAATGCAGGAAATTTTGATTGAAGAGATTTAAATGTAAGTAGGCAGAGCTTATAAATTATTCTATGGGCAACAGGGAGCCAATGGGCCTCCTTGAGGAGAGGAGTGATATGATCAAATTTTTTTGCATTAGTAATAAGTCTGATAGCAGTATTTTGTATTATCTGCAAACGCTTGATCTCCTTTTGAGCAATACCTTGAAACAGCGCATTGCAATAATCTAATTTGGATATAATGAAGGAATGAATAAGAATCTTTAAAGAAGTAGTGTCGAATAATTTAGAGATTGATCGTATTTGTCTGAGTCTGAAAAAAGATGATTTAATAACGCAATTGATGTGGTCATGAAAGGAAAGTTTATTGTCAAGAATGACTCCGAGAATTTTTGTTTTTGATACCACTTGTAACGGAGATCCAAGAATGGAAATTGGGGATATAAAGGTTGGATTGTCTTTCCAAGGAAAGAGTAATATATTTGATTTAGTTATGTTTAGTGCTAAACGATTCATGTTTAGCCATTGATGTACCTTTTCAAGTTTTGTATTGATCTGAGTTATATCGGAAAAATTAGTAGGGTCAATAGGATGTAAGAGTTGTATGTCATCGGCGTAGGCGAATGTAGTAAAGCCGATGGATTGACATAAAGTTAACAAGGGTGCCAGAAATATATTAAATAAAAGAGGGGATAGTATGGAACCTTGAGGGATGCCATGCTGAGAGGAGAAAATGTCGGAAGTCGAGTTGTTAAAGGAGACTACAGAAGTTCGATTTGTGAAATAAGATTGGAACCAGGCTAATACTTGATCTGAAATACCTATTGATTGAAGTCTGTTTATTAATAATTCGTGGTCAATTGTATCAAAGGCCGCCGAGAGGTCTAAGGAAACTAAAAGAACTGACTGATGATGGTCCAAATAATAGTGAATGGAAGTTGTCATACCGATTAAAGAGTGCTCTGTGGAATGAAATTGTCTAAAGCCTGTCTGATTTGGATGAAGGATGTTAGTTTTTTCGATAAAGTCGGATATCTGATTGAATACAACCTTTTCAGTCATTTTAGCTAAAAATGGGATCTTAGCTATGGGTCGATAGTTTGTACAATCTCCAGCACTGTTTTTTTGATTTTTTAAGATGGGGTGAATAATTGAATGTTTCCAGTCACTTGGCACGATGCCTTGTGTTAAACTTTTGCTGACTAGAGTAAGTATTGGTGGACCGAAAATATGAAAGAAGCGTTTAAGTAGAAAAGGAGGTATAGATTCGGTCTTAGAGCCTTTTATATTAATGGAATTTATGATAGATTTTAATTCTGTAAGACTGGGAATGTTAAAGGAGGAGCATCTTGAAGAAAATGAAATATCCTCGGAAGTTGTTAAGCTTGAATTGGAGGTTAATTTAGTTATGAAGGCTGATCTAATGTCATCTATTTTTTTAATGAAATATAGCGCAAGATCATTGGCTGTGAGAATAATCTCAGTGTTTAGGTTTTGTTGTTTATTAGAATGAAGAATTGTTTTAATTATTTGGTATAAAGAAGAGGAATTTGTAGCTTTTTGAATTAAACCTGAAAAATATTTAGTTTTTGCTTGATTTATCTTTGTTCTGTAAAAATTGGAATGAGTTTTGAATGATTCATAATTCGGTGTTGATTTAACTTTCCTCCATTTACGTTCGTGAGATCTTAATTGTCGCTTGATAAGTTTAAGTTCTGCTGTGTACCAAGGGTTAAAACTTTTTTTTGCTGAAATAATTTTTGTCTGTTGTGGCGCTACTTTGTCTAGTAAATGTAATGTGTTTTTGGTCCATAATTGTATTGAATTTTCAAGAGATGAGGATCCTAAATCAAAAAAGTCTGATGGAAGAGCATCCGAAATTATGTCTGATGAAAGGTTGTGAAAATCTCTAAATTTGATAACTTTTTTTGTAGGTAATTGGGAATTTGAATTGTTTAATTTATACAAAACTGATAATAGATAGTGATCGGACCAGGGAACTGGGTAACAGAATTTTAAAGAGCAATTCTCTATTGATGTAGAGGGAATGATGACCATGTCAATTGTGTGTCCAAGATTGTGTGTAGGCTCAGTTATTAATGGATGAAGGTCAAGATGATTAATGTAAGAAAGAATAGTTTTAGTTTGATGATCAGTAATATCATCAAAATGAATATTAAAATCACCGAGTATTAGAGGGTTAATAGTAGAGGAACCAAAATCAAATAGGAGAGATTGTAGTTCAGATAGATTTGTGCTATTTATTGGAGGAGGCAGATAAAGAAGTAAAGCATCAAGTTTAGGTTTAGTTTGGAAAGAGAATTGAAGAAATTCAA
The DNA here is from genome assembly GCF_902459505.1 of Geotrypetes seraphini. NCBI lineage: Eukaryota > Metazoa > Chordata > Amphibia > Gymnophiona > Dermophiidae > Geotrypetes > Geotrypetes seraphini. The sequence goes on along the minus strand of NC_047092.1, from coordinate 144,558,135 downwards.
TAGGAGAATTAATGGGAGAATGATCCATTTCTTTTAATAAAGATGTTCGGAAAATAACTTCTCTCTGCATCTTCCATTTGCTCTGTTACTGTGCCTCTCCCTTTCTCCCTCCTTCCAAATTGGTCTGGCACCCATCTTCTTCCCTCCGCTCCTCCCATAGTCTGGCATCTCTGTCTTTGTCCCTACCAGCATCTTCTCCCAACTCTGTCTTCCCCATTTCTCTTCAGCGTCTTCTCCCCACTCTCTCTTCCCCATTTTCCTGCAGCATCTTCTCCCCAATCTTTGTTCCTCATTTCCCTTAAGCATCTTCTCCCCACTCTCTGTTCCCCATTTCCATTCAGCATCTTCTTCCCACTCTGTCTTCCCCATGTGCTTTCAGCGTCCTTCTCCCCCCTCTGTTTTACCCTGTTTTCCTCTCCACCCCACCTTTTCTTCCTTTCTCCCTCCCTGCCCCTTACCTTCGTGGCACTTTCTCCCTCCCCCCCCCCACAGCCCGGACAACAGGCCCGGTCCAACAAACCTCCCTGCCCTGTGGCCGGCGATGTCTAAACTGCCTTCTTACAGCAGCCGGAGCGTTGTAATTGCATATGGCTGCTGTAAAGATTGTCTCTGATGCAACTTCCGGTTGCAACAGAGATGACCTTTATGGCAGAAACACGCAACTTCAATGCTCTAGCTCAGGGGTGCCCACACTTTTTGGGCTTGCGAGCTACATTTAAAATGACCAAGTCAAAATGATCTATCAACAATAAAATTTAAAAAAAAAACACAAAGCATACTGTACGCTGAGAAAATGTTAATTATCATTTCTATTTTGGGGTTTTTTCAAAGAGGTCAAGGCAGATGACTCTATGCACTGTCACCTCAGTAACAACCATACAAAAATAGACAAATACCCCCCTCCCTTTTTACTAAAGCACAATAGCAGTTTTTAGCGCAGGGAGCTGCACTGAATGCCCAGGGCTGCTCTCGACGCTCATAGGCTCCCTGCGCTAAAAACCGCTATTGTGGTTTAGTAAAAGGGGGGCCATAGTGCAAAATAAAGAGAGCAGATATAAATTCAGACACATTTTGATCACTAAATATAAAATAAAATCATTTTTTCTACCTTGTCTGGTGATTTCATGAGTCTCTGGTTGCACTTTCTTCTGACTGTACATCCAATCTTTCTTCCCCCCTTTCCTTCCTCCCTCCCGTGGTCTGACATCTTTCTCCTTTCCTTCCTCCCTCCCATGGTCTGGCATCTCTATCAGCCCCGTCCCTTGCTTCCCTTGGATGTCTGGCATCTTTTCTCCCCATCCCCGCATTCCAGCATCTCTCTTACCCTCCCCATGCTATTCCTCCCGCCCCCCCCACCCCCTCCGGCAGGATCTGGTGCTTGCTCATTGTTCTTCCCAGCAGCACTGCTGCAACTCTTCGGGCCACCGGCAGCATGAAGTAAACATGCTGCCTTCAGTGACCCAGTTCTGGCCTCCTTTTTTTTTTTTTCAGTGACACATTTGTTTGCCCTTCTAAAGCCGCCGCCACCCCAAGCTCGTCTTCCCTGCATCGGGCCTACCAGCCTTCCTCTCCCCGACGTCAATTCTGCCGTCAGAGAGGAAGTTCCGCCCAGCTAGGCAGCGATTGGTTGGCCCAAACTTTCTCTCCGACGGCAGAATTGACTTCAGGGAGAGGCAGGCTGATCGGCCCGGTAGAGTTTTCCGGACCTGGCCGGCTGTGCACCCCCCTAAGGCTGCACCTGGGGCGTGCTGCACCCGGGGCAGACCGCCCCCCCCCCCCTTAGTACGCCACTGCGTATTAATGATAAAATGTTGCCTATTATCCACCAAGTGATCTAAGGAGGAAAGTCATGGTATTTGGTACAAATTTTGATGAAATACATTACAACCCGAAGCTTGAGATCTTAGACAGTAGACACAGAAGTGAGGTATGCCACAAGAAAACATGGTCTGCGGCTATTTCTATAGCTGGTCCACAGATATGGAAGCTTTACCAGGTTCTCTGAGGCTGTGTAACAATAAAATGTAATTAAAAAAATTGCTGAAGACCCATTTATTTGTTAAAACTTTTTATCAGTCCCTTTTAGGGCCTTTAGAGAAATGTTTTTTTATGCCTGAATTGAGGTTTTTAGCCGCTAACAGTTTGTGATGGGTATGATAGGGTTACCATATGGCTCCAGAGAAAGGAGGATGGATTGAGACATCTGGGTAGTAAAACCTGGATATCTCAATCCGTCCTCTTTTTTGTGGAGCCATATGGTAACTCTATGTAAAATAAACTGCAGCTAACAGTCTGTTTAAATTTGTAAAAATTGTTTAAAATTGTGAACTACTTGATGTTTGTTTTATCTGTAATCTAAATAGGTGTAAGTGAAATAACATTTTAAAAAATAAATATATAAATGTTAGTAACTATAAAATATATATAAATGTATATAAATGTATAGTAACTATAAAAATGTTATATAAATGTTAGTATATAAATGAGTATATAAATGTTAGTAACTATAAAAAAAATTCCCCCTTGAAGCTTGTTTGGTTATTGTCTTAAATTATATCCCTGATTGCTGTGAAGAATTAGGTATAAATATATTTTAGATTGTTTGTTTTATCATGATTAAGGGCTTCATTTATGAAGCCGCGTTAGCGGCTTTATCGCACGCAACTTTTTATTACGCGCTAACCCCCGCGCTAGCCGAAAAACTCAAGAGGAGGCAGTAGCGGCTAGCGTGGCCGGCAAATTAGCGCACGCTATTACGCACGTCAAACCGCTAACGCAGCTTCGTAAAAGGAGCCCCAAGTTTAGTAATGATATGTGTTGACATTGTAAAATATCCAAACATTTTCAGGATACCAAGGAATACAAAACGAATAAATGAGATTAAAAGATGCCTGTCTAATTTGATTAATACGAACCCACAGTAGTGATGGGCTTCTGGAAGGGCAAAAGGCCTTTTGAGGTGCTTGAAAAAATCCCTCGCCCTATGAAGACACATGGAGCAACTCCAGTCCATTCCTGAAAGGCCTTCTGAAGGTTTTTTTTCCAGCTCCCATCTGCAAATTTGCACTGATTAAATATTTCATTCTCCCCAAAGGAAAAAACTGGCACAAGGGCAGTCCTAGAAAAATTCGGGACAGTAAGGGAATTTTTTAAGTACCTTCTTACTTCTCATTTATAATCTTAATGTATATTTTCTTCAAACCGCTTAGAACCTAAAGGATATAGCGGTATATAAGAAAGAAATTACATTACATTACATTACATTACTTAAGACACAGACACCAGCAACATGTGAAAAGAAGTTCCTACATGAAGAAAATACATTCCTTTAATGAAAAAAAAACAATGCATATTTATAAGATATTTTTATGCAGGAAAGCAAACTGATATTTTATACATCTAAGTAGAAAAATATATGAAAGAAGGCAGGTGTAGAGAAACACCTTTTTGTTTGGGGGAGTCCAAGCTCCATCCCCAACCTCCATCTCTGCTCTATTCTACATCAGCCCCAGCATCTCCCCTTCCTTTACCTACCATCCTATAGTCCCCGCTCTACATGGTGTCCAGTATCTCTCTCCTTCCCTACCTCACCCCCTCACATGTCTCTCTCTCTCAATTGCACCACACCTGGTGTCCAGCATTTCTCTCCTCCCCCCTCCCCCATGGTCACCAGCATCTTTTTCTTCCTTCCCCTCCCCTGCCAGAAGTTGATTTCTTTACCATCCTCCCCATGGCTTAATTATATCGTTTTCTATATCGTTCTTCCAGGGGAGCTCAGAACAGTTTACATGAATTTATTCCTTACTAATCGCCCATGAGGGACTCTGTCAAACAGTTTTTGAAAATCCAGATATACTTTATCACTTTTATCCACATTTTATTCACACCTTCAAGAAAAAAGTAGCAGATTGTTGAGGCAAGATTTCCACTGGCAACATCCATGTTGACTCTTAGGGTCATTTTCAAAACACAAAAACATCCAAAAGTTGTCATTTGGACATTTTTCTCTGTCAAATGTCCAAGTGCTGATAATAGAAACAAAGAACTTAGACATTTTGTGGTAACGTTCATCCTCCAAAATGTCAAACTCAGAAAGGGGCGTGCTAGAGGCATGTTTTGGGCAGGCTGTAAGCCGGGTTAGACTTGGACATTTTGCAGCAATAATCGAACCTTTTGCAGGACATCCTACACAGATCATAGACATTCCGAGCTAGACCTGTTTTAGAAGCATCTAATTGCCTAAAAGGTACCCAAACTGACCAGATAACCACTGGAGGGATTAAGTAATGACCCTCTCACACTCTCCAAATGGTCACTAACCCCCTCCCAACCATCCCACATCAGCATCTAGTATGGAAAAGATTAGTAAAACATCACAGAGGTGTCTTAAGTAGTCTAGTGGGTGGGCTAATGAGCCATAGAGAGGAGGACTCAGACCCATAAGACACTCTAACCACTATATTTAAGTTAGAAAGTGTGAGGCCATAGAAACATCCAAGTTGAAAATGTCCAAATCTAGACCATTTGGAAGTGGGAGGGGCCAGCATTGTAAAGGACTGGCCACATAGACATCCCAAGAAAGCAGTGGGGCATTGCTGGGAACTTCACATAAGGGGTGCCAGATATACATTGTAAGGTTTGTTAGTGGCCCCCACAATATATGGTTGGTGGGGTCACTTGAGAGGCGCCCTTAAAAACGCCAGGTCCCAGGTTCAGTTCCCTCACTGAACATTCACCAGGAAGTAGAATCAAAAAGGCACAGCCAGAGGTGATTGCATAAAGAATATATTATAGAAATAGGCTTACAGAAAAGCAATATTTATAAGCATTACAATTAATGAGAGAGCAACACAGTTTCCCTGCCTTACAGAGTTCAGAGGAAAAGAGAGACATAGAAGCCTGAAGTTCCAGGGAAAGGCAGAGAGAGAGAAAAAAGGGGATGGGGTGATGGTCCAAGCTTCGTGTTCCATAGATAAAGAGAAGGATAGACAGAGAAAGAGAGAGCTCAAGAGATAGAAGAGAGGACCAGAGTGCCAAGAGCCAAGAGATAGATTTTTGTGTGTTGCAGAGAGGAGGCTTTTATAGCTTGGAATCTTATTCTGAATATAGAAACTATTGTATGTCCCAGTATCTTTCTGTTTAGAATTTGTAAACTGTTTGAAACAATGGTTAATTTAATTGATAAGGAGGGTGTGATACTTGCAGGCATGGTAGATGGGATTAGTCTCTGGCTTCTTTGTCCCATTCAAGCAGCCTATCTTCTTGATAAACAATCCAGTCTGGCTGAATGATTAATGTATGTGAATTCTGTGCAGGAGCACAGAATTCTGCATCCAGAGTCAGATACTTTCCCATAGGCCTTTGCTGACAGTTATGCCAACTGAAAATGCTGATTGCTAGCGATAGCTATGCTGACATACATCTCACCATAACCCCGTTAAAATGTATGGTGATCCCTCCAAAACTCCCCCCAAACCTATTCTATCTACCTGTCTCCCACCCCAATAGCCCTTATGGTTACAGGTGGCACTTATATAGCAGTATAGCAGGCTTTTGGTAGCCTCACATTTTCCACCATAAATGTAGTGGTTAGAGTGTCTTATGGGGCTGGGTCCTCCTTTCTATGGTCCAGTCCACCCACTAGGCTACTTAAGTCACCTGTGTGATGTTCTACTAACCTTTCCTATACCAGATGCTGCTGTGCTACAGACTGGTATGTACTGTTTTATTTATTTATTTATTGGGGGGAGGAGGTTGAGTCCACATAAGCCCACCAAAACCCTACTATACTGCCATATAATTGCCACCTACAGCCATAAGGGCTATTGGGGTGGGAAACAGGTGGGTATAGTAAGTTTTGGGGGGGATTTTTTGAAGGATCCCCATAAATGAAAAAGGGGTTCTGCAAATGGCACTTAAATTTAGTTTATCTATGATAGAATCAAGGGGATAGCACTACTCCGACAACTTAGAGCTCCTTTTACAAAGGTGCGCTAGAGGTTTTAGCTCGACTAAAATGCCGCGTGCGCTAGCCGCTACCGCCTCCTTTTAAGCAGGCGGTAGTTTTTCGGCTACCACACGCTAATCTTGTGCGTGTGCTAAAAACGCTAACGCACCTTCTTAAGAGCCCTTATTCCTCCCTATCATTGTGATATACTGTAATTTGTACCCTGGTATCACTGGTTATCCTTCTTCCACCAGGTCTTTGAAATGTCTATTATTTCTACCTCTTCATCTAGTGCTATATATTCTAACTACCCCATCTTATCTTTTAGGCTTCCAGAATTTATGTACAAACATTTTAAAATATGTTTTCCTTTGTATTTATAAACTGCTCAGAGCGGTTGACAGCGATAATCTGCAATTTTTCAAAGCCATTTGATCTTTATGTAGTTAAAAGGAAAAAAAAAAACTACTGTGTTTTCTTAAGCCTATTAAGGCAGGATTCACTAAAGTCAGCGGTCATCGCTAAACCTGTTTTCATACATTTAGCGATGATCGCTGCTAACTGACCCCATTCGCAAAGCAGCCCACTGCGTGTCTTTCCCCCTCGATCACCCATTTTCATTGAGCGATTGAGTCGGTGGGTTTGCATGCAAATCATTTGCAATCAAACTTGATAGTGTTTCAATCGCTGTTGGAAAATCAGCCAGAGAATCGGCCAACAGCGATTGAGTCGCTATGTTTGGTGAATCTATTCCACCCCTTGGTAAAGAAAAACAGAAAAGGGCAACTGGTAACCCAATTTTATAAATACAGGCGCATCTATGGGCCTTATGTTGGGCATGGGCCAACTTTGTACGAAAGGTTGCACTGGTCTCCCAAGAGAAGCTATTTAGCCTTAGGATCTGCTTATACATGTAGACAGCCCACTCCTACTTGTGTCTTGTCTCTTGCTTGGCCCAGAGGGACCAGCCCAGGGCAGGCTTGGATATTTGTGCCCCTCCTCTGGGCTTGTTCTATAGTGGTTAATGGATGATTGTTTCTTGTTCCTGTCTTAAGTTGCATTATCTTGCTCAGCTCTCTTGTTCCTGGTTTTTGTGGTTTTGCTTCCTGATACTTGAATAGTCCGTGTTTTCCCACTGTCCTGGAGGAACTTCTGGAAGTTATAATGATATATAACTTGGGATGTAACACAAGTATAGAAAGCTAACCAGGTCGTGCATGTGCAAGACCGGAGGGTTAGGACTTCGATGGGAAGATAGGACCTCAATGAGAAACCAAGGTGGCAAGGGAGCCCCTTCTGGTGACTCAGACAGGTCGTGACCTGTTTGGGCCGCTGCGGGAGCGGACTGCCGGGCAGGATGGACCTATGGTCTGACCCGGCGGAGGCACTGCTTATGTTCTTATGTTATCAGACATCTGGAAAACCTGGACATGTTCTCTTTTTAGAGAACTGACCGGATGTCCGGACAGATTTCCAAACTCCAGAGGCCATCCAGACGTGGCACAGACTCAGGGCAGAACAGGGTGAGGCTGTGGTGGAATGGGGCGTGGCTGGGGCCAAATGGGGTGGGGCCACGTTTCCTCTTTTTTCCTACAACAAATCTGGTAACCCCAGTGATACATTAAACTTACATTCAATAATTCTAGTTTTGTATTCTTGTCTAGCTTTCAAGCCTCTTGAATATTTCTTTAGTAAGCCACTTAGGGACTTCATAACACCTTTATAATACAGGCAATTAGAAGTAGCCTCAGTAATCCATACATTTATAGAGAAATTTACACCTGTTCCTATGAAGATGTATAAATTTGTGCATTTTCTTTATGCACGTATGCACATTTTTCTCAAAATATGCATACATCACATCTCTTTTCTGAACTAGAGCCCCAGGAAAGACTACATATACATCATGTGAAAGAGGCACACTCTTTCCATTTGCCTACATTTGGGGGGCAATTCTGTACAGGTGCACTAGCATGAATTTTATAACAGAAACTAGTCTTATAGCCCGTTACATTAACGGATGCTAGAATATATGTGTGTGTGTCTGTCTTTATTTCTTTCTCTCTCTCTCCTTAGCCGCTTTCTATATTTTTATCTTTCTTTCTGTCTTTCTTTTTCCTCTGCTGTCCACCACCACCCCTTGCCTGCTCCCCCTGTCCATTCTCCCTTCCTTTTACCTCCCCTGTGTCCACCACCATCCCTTCACTGCTCCCCTTATTTAGTAGCAGCCCTTCTCCCTTTGTTTTACCTCCCCCCTGTCCAGCAGCACCTCTTTCCTGCTCCCCCTGTCCAGCAGTAGGCCTCCCTTCCTTTTTCTCCCCCCCCTTGTCCATCAGTACCTCTTCCCCTGTCCAGCAGCACCTCTTTCCTGTTCTCCCTGTCCAGAGTAGGCCTCCCTTCCTTTTTCTTCCCCCCCCGTCCATCAGCACCTCTTCCCCTGTCCAGCAGCACCTCTTTCCTGCTCCCCCTGTCCAGCAGTAGGCCTCCCTTCCTTTTTCTGCCCCCCCCTGTCCATCAGCACCTCTTTCCTGCTCCCCCTGTCCAGCAGTAGGCCTCCCTTCTTTTTTCTGCCCCCCCTGTCTATCAGCACCCCTTACCTCCGTTCACGTCTACCCTCCGCCACAGCCGCCTCAAGCCGCCGTGACCTGCAGGCGCCGACAGCCATCACGGCCTGCAGGCGCCGACAGCCATCGCAGCCTGCAGGCGCTGACAGCTGCCACGCGCGCCTGAAGCCGACAGCTTCCTCGGTAATGTTTCCGCCATTCCTGCCACCACCGCTGCTTGAGAGGCCCATGGGACGAAGGTGATTAGCGTGTCTGGGGCTCGGGAGCAGGAATCCCGGTGTCGTGCATTCGCACTCCTGCCGATCACTGACCTACAGATCAGGGATCAGGGAACCCGCAGTAAGAGTGCGCATGCGCACTTAGCATTTTATTATTATAGATTAAGCCCTTAATTATCATTATAGACTGGGAGTATAAGCCTGCACATAACTTTGGCATCAGCACATACACTAGCTCCATAGTAGACATGAATGCGTTTACTGAAATGTGGCAGTTATGCATAAAACTGACAGTATTCTCAAAGCGTGACATGAAAGTCTACAAATTTGTGCCAACAGGTAGGTGCCAATTGCCCACATATGTTAGAGCATACTAGTACACATATGCGGGTATGACATGCCACTAATTGGCACTTATTCGCATATGTGCGAGCTGCCATTCCATAAAATATGCACATATTCTCTTTAGTGTATATGTCAAAAGGGGTGGAGCATTGGCTAGAAAAGGGCAGCTCTAGCAAATACATGCATAAGTTACAAGGAACGCGTGAATGTGGTGTCACATATGCTGCAAACACTTACACCTGCTATAGGCACGGTGTAAGTGATCACAGCTACATATTCTCACATAAGTAGTCTAAGAAGACAAGTGGACAGTCAATACGCAAGGGCCAGAGCAGCAAGAAACAAGCCACAAAAGTTGATCCAAACACCTTTAATTAACAACAGTGGTGGGAGGGGGTAAAACACAAAGCCCGACTTAGTGACAAGTCAGGCAAAACAGGGGGATTATGTGGAAAAGTGGTCTAATTTGCTTTTGAGATATTTAACAAAATAGCGTTTAAAAAAATAAAAGTGCAGAAACATTTTGAAGATCCTTTATCTAAGGTGCAGTTATAGCAACATCCAACATGAAACAAGCCACCAAAAGTCACCTCAAGGCAGCATTGATGATTCAGTTGCAAAATGCCTCTGAACTAGAGCTCAAGGAATGACTACATATATATCATGTGAGCAGTCTTATCTTTAAGCAGTTTGGCTTAAGCAAGTAAGGGCTTAATATTGATTTAGCTGGCTATGTGTTAGCCAACTGCCCCCTCCCCACCTCATAAAAAAATAAAAAAGAATATTCAGTGCCGAAGCCTAGACAGGGTCTGGCATTGAATACTAAACTAAACTAAACCTTAGGTTTGTATACCGCGCCATCTCCACAAGCGTAGAGCTCGGCACGGTTTACAGAGTTAGGATAGAAAGGAACTCCAATGAAGGGTTATAGGAAAGGAACAAGAAAAAAGAGAGGGACAAGGGTCCCAGAGAGCAGGAGGTGTTAGATTTTTGAAAAGAGCCAAGTTTTCAGGTGTTTGCGGAAGGATTGGAGGGAGTTTGAATTTCTGAGCGGGGATGTGAGGTTGTTCCAGAGTTCTGTGGTTCTAAAGGGGAGGGATGTTCCTAGTTTTCCTATGCGGGATATACCTTTTGTAGAAGGGAATGATAGTTTCAGTTTTTGGGAAGATCTGGTGGAGTTAGGGTTAGAGGAGTTCCAAAGGAGTGGAATAACGGGAGGAAGGATGCCGTGTAGAATTTTGAAGGCTAACAAGGCACATTTAAAGAGGACTCTGGAGTGTACTGGAAGCCAGTGGAGCTTGGACAGGAGTGGAGAGACGTGGTCGAACTTGCCTTTTGCGAAAATAAGCTTAGCCGCGGAATACCCAGGAATAATGCCACTGGATGAATATGGGGGCGGGGGCCTTATATTTATAATTTGCATTTGCATACCAACTTGACCACTGAATCCTAATGGGATGTATCAAACAGCAACTTACAGAGCTAGGGCATCTTACATAAGAACATAAGAACATAAGAAGTTGCCTCCACTGGGTCAGACCGAGGTCCATCTCGCCCAGCGGTCCGCTCCCGCGGCGGCCCATCAGGTCTGCGACCTGTGAAGTGGTTTCTGACCACTTCTATAACCTACCTCAAGTTCTATCTGTACCCCTCTATCCCCTTATCCTCCAGGAACCTATCCAAACCCTTCTTGAATCCTTGTACAGAGTTCTGGCCTATCACTTCCTCCGGAAGCGCGTTCCATGTGTCTACCACCCTCTGTGTAAAAAAGAATTTTCTAGCATTTGTTCTAAACCTGTCCCCTTTCAATTTCTCCGAGTGACCCCTAGTGCTTGTGGCTCCTCTCAGTTTGAAGAATCTGTCCTTATTTACTCTCTCTATGTCCCTTAGGATTTTGAAGGTTTCTATCATGTCCCCTCTAAGTCTCCTTTTCTCCAGGGAGAACATCCCCAGCATTTTTAACCTGTCAGCGTATGGAAAATTTTCCATACCTTTTATCAGCTTAGTCGCCCTCCTCTGCACTCCCTCGAGTACCGCCATGTCCTTCTTGAGGTACGGCGACCAGTATTGAACACAGTACTCCAGGTGCGGGCGCACCATTGCGCGATACAGCGGCATGATGACTTCCTTCGTCCGGGTCGTGATACCCTTTTTGATGATGCCCAGCATTCTGTTTGCTTTCTTTGAGGCTGTCGCACATTGCACCGATGGTTTCAGTGATGAGTCGACCATCACCCCCAGGTCCCTTTCCAGGTTACTCACCCCTAGCAGTGTTCCCCCCATTTTGTAGTTGAACATCGGGTTCTTTTTCCCTACATGCATGACCTTGCATTTCTCTACGTTAAAACTCATTTGCCACTTTTTTGCCCAGTCTTCCAGTCTCGTTAGGTCCCTTTGTAGGTCTTCGCAGTCTTCCGTGTTTCTAACCCTGCTGCAGAGTTTGGTGTCATCAGCAAATTTGATAACCTCACATTTTGTCCCCGTCTCCAGATCGTTAATAAATATATTGAATAGTAGAGGTCCCAGCACCGACCCCTGGGGAACTCCGCTCGTGACCCATTGCCAATCTGAGTATTGGCCCTTGACTCCAACCCTCTGTTTCCTGCCCGCTAGCCAGTGTTGGGAGGGAAGAGGAGTAAAAAGCAATATTTTGAAATAACTGTGAAAGGAGTTACATTTTAAAAAGCAAATTTTCCTACAAATAAAACAGTTCACTTGAACTACAAAGTTGAAGGGCAGAAGGTGTATTGGGGGGAGGGGGGAGAGGCAGTGGCTAAGGAGCAGCTTTAGGGTGGTAATTGCAACAACTGCCCTTGTGCTAAAATGAACTCGCAGGGAGGAACAATTCAAGCTCTGTGGTTGGCCTCCTCTCGGGTATGCCAACCCTCCTGACCAGAGGCCCAATGTGATGTACTTGTTCTTGGTCTTAGTTGAACTGCAGTTTTTAAAAATATGTTAGGTTTTAACTTTTACTAAACCAAATGAGCCACTTTAAATGCAAAAATTAACAGAGATCAAGATATATATATTCTGCATTTTCAAACAAGCCAAAACCGTAGCTCAGTTTAACTACCGTATTTTCACGCATATAACGCGCGCGTTATACACGATTTTACAAACCGTGCATAACCATGCGCGTTATACGTGTGAGCGCGTTTTACAATTTTTTTTTACATTCTGATCCGGCATTCCCCCTGCGAACCGGCATCCTCCCCCCCTCCCCGCTCGCAGAGAGAGCGAGACCAGAAGGCTTTGAGCATGCACAAATGCTCAAAGCCTAGTCGCACCGCCCGACCCAGCCCAGCCCAGCCCAGCCCAAACCAACGAGGGAGGATCTTCGGGCACTGGCACTGGCACAAGCTGTGCATTGGTGCTGGTGCCGGTGCCCAATCGGGTAAGAGTTGTATTTGCGGTGCTGGGAGGGATGTAGGATCGCGGGGGAGGGGGGGTGACGCAAGCGGGGGGGGGGGGGGAGGATGCCGGTTCGCAGGGGGAATGCTGGATCAGATTATCTCAGATCAGAGGGGGAGGGGGGTGATGTGAGCGGGGGGGAGGATGCCGGTTCGGAGTAGGCGGGAGGAGGTTTTACCATGCGCGGTATACATGTGTGCACGCTATATTAACATTTTATTACATAAATTTGTGTTCCCCGTGCGGTATACCTGTGTGCGCGTTTTACACGGGTGCGCAGTATATGAGTGAAAATACGGTACTCAAACCTAAGGAATAGTTAAGACACTCGCACTAATACTGTCAGTAATGCATTCCCAAATAAGGATATAAAGCTATCTCTTGGACGTACCCATGTGCGAGAGCCATTTTAATAAACCCCTTTCTGTTCTTCAGGGTTAGGATGTGTTGTTTGCTGTTGCAGTTTAAAGCTTCAGCAGCACCTCCAACCACAATCACTACAGCATTCCCTGTGCCATTTCTTGACAATAGGTAGTTGATTGAAGCTTTGTTCACAGAACACAGTCCTAGAGTAAAATAAACAGAATCCTTACCATCGGGAAAGCCACACCTCGTAAATACCAGAGTTCGGACAACAAACCTATTCATTGTTTGGATCATAAAAACACATTTTACTAGACAGATATAACAGTTATCTAGTGAGGTGTGTGTTTTTTGTTTTTTTCTTTTATTATTACCCTTCTATAAAACCACACATAAGTGCATCAGCATTGCACATTGGGACAGACGGACTGAAAGTCTATCAAGCCTAGTATACTGTTTATACCAATGGCCAGTCCAGGTCACAAGTACCTGGCAGGATCTTAAAAGAGTAAAACAGATTTCATGCTGCTTATCCCAGAAATAATCAATGGATTTTCTCAAGTCCATTTTAATAATGGTTTAGGAATGTGTTTCAACCATTTTTAAACCCTGCTAAGCTAACTGATTTTACCACATTTTCTGGCAACATATTCCAGAGTTTAATTACACATTCATCCCCCTCCCCCCTTTTACAAAACCGTAGAATGGTTTTTAGCACCAGCAGTGGCAGTAACAGCTCCGATGCTCATAGGAATTCTATGAGCGTCAGAGCTGTTACTGCCGCAGCCAGCAATAAAAACCGCGTTACGTTTTATAAAAGGGGGTAAGTGAAGAAATATTTTCTCTGATTTATTTTAAATGCACCACTTAGTTTCATTGCATGACCCTAGTCCTTGTACTTTTGGAAAGAGTAAAGTGATTCACATCTACCCATGCCACTACGATGCATATCAATATACCAGGAAGTGGTAATAAAACACAACATAGTAATAAATACACTTCTCCCTCTGTATTAGCGGTTTCAGCATTTGCGGTTTCGATTATTCACGGTTTTTAGCTTGCTGGCTCCTCCCCCCCCCCCCCAAATTATGTCAGCTTGCATTGAGAAATCGCTGATTCCAAGCATTTACAAAGAAAAATCGCAGATTCCCAGCACTTTCTTCACCGTGTTTTGCCTCTCCTTCAGGAACAGGCCAGGTCTCCCACCATGTTATTCGCAGTTTCACCACATTCATGATGGTTTTTAATAGAAAACAGCGAATAACATATGAAAAAGTTATTCGCGGTTTTTCTGTATTTGCGGTTCTGTTAATCCCCCGTCACAGTGAATACAGAGGGAGAAGTGTAAAAATGCAACATCTTATACCTGGGTTACTACTATATAAGTCTTTTCTTCACAGAAGGGCTAATTAATTATAATCTGACAACACTTAAACATAATCTGTCATACATTTGGAGATGTAACAGGGTCGCTTGATTACCTCTGCTGGATAAGTAAACACAATCCCCCTAATGCTATAAACTTGAGTACACAGTTTTATGCTTAGCACACAAAAGTTGCAAGTTATGGAGTATTGTCAGTTATGTCCAAACTTAAATTGGCATTAATTATAGGGTGGATGGGGTAGTTTAGGGGCGAGTAGTGGAATTGAGGGGCAGGGTAGAGCTCTGTGAGTAGGGTAGGAGTGGAAAAACCAAAAGGAATTGACCCCAAAATATCCACAAAGAAGAAAATCCAGAGAAAACCAAAAAAACTCTGTGGAGTGACGATGTTCCTAAATGGACTTTATTTGAAAGTGTCAAAGTTCCAAAGGTACACTGAAATCATCCACATAAAATAATTCCATCCACATAAAAATAAATCATCCACATAAGAGCCTTAAAGGACTTAGTCCGCTGGGGATACAGGACCCAACACGGTCCGCGTTTCGACAAAAAGTCTTCTTCAGGGGTCTCTGGGGGTCCTATAAAGGTGAATACGTGGGAAACAATTGTGTGGTGAGCCTTTAAGATTTTTATGTGGATGAAATTATTTTATGTGGATGATTTCAGTGTACCTTTGGAACTTTGACACTTTCAAATAAAGTCACTCCACAGAGTTTTTTTGGTTTTCCCTAGGGTAGGAGTGGGACATGGGCAAGACCAGGAGCGGGGTCAGGTCAGGTGTCCTACTTTTTTGGCTTAACAAATATGGTAGCCCTAAGTCTGACTGATAGCTATGCAGGTGCCAGTCAGTATTCCGTGCTGGCACCCACATAGCTAAGCAACCAAAGTTATACAGTTCTATTTTGTCAGTTGTGTTTGCACTGTCATTGACTATAACTGCTTTGAGGAGCAGAAGGCAGCAGAACTGCTGCTGGGAGGTGGGGCAGGCTAGGTTTGATGAACTTAGGAATCTGTAGACTCCACGTGTGTGGGTCCTGGTTAATATTCAACCAGGACCCATATAAGTATCTTATACACGTGTCCCAGCATTGAATATCCAGAGCTAATTTAGCCAGCGACAGCCAGTGTTTAAAAAAAACCCCAAACACTGACCACCTCCAACTGAATATGACCAGATTATTTATACAAACAAGACTTCAAAGAGAATAATTTTATAACAGGTTGCCTATATCTTTATAAAATATAAGCAGAAATCCTGCAGTAATTGTGCCTAAATTAAAAGCAAGAGCAAATGTTTGTGTGTACTTTATAAAATGCATCTAAAATGTGACACTGATGAAACTCTGCCTCTAAGCATGCTTACTGTTTTAAGTATGTGCCAGCTTGTGCTTTAGGTATGTTCTAATTTTATAGAACTATTTTATGTAAGAGAATCATTTATAAAATTACCCTTCAAGAGACCTTGCTGCTGATGCCACTGTTTTATTTTCAATAGCATGGTAACAGCTTTGTTAGGCTACCAAATTAATGGCAGGCTTACCTACTGCCAATACATAATCCCTGAATAAAGGAACACGAAAATTGCCATTTAAAGTCGTGAGATAGGGCTTCAGTCCTGGAAACACTTTGGAAAATCCTCTTCTGTCTATTCCAAAATTGCAGAGAGCTCCTATGCTCATAATGCCATGGGGGTGGCAGCTAAGAATATAGTTTTCACTTGGAAGAAGGTCTGCTGTTTTCAAAAGCTAGGATTTAAAAAAAAAATGGATATTAACTGCAAGAAAAATTTAAGACGTACTGACAACTTGTCATATCAAGTAGGGTGAAAGATACATGTGCTGTTTTGAGGTCTGAAGTTTTGGCAGGCAAAATAGTCTGAGAGCTATCTATTTTTTTCATATGATGGATACAGAGGTAGGGTTATCATGTGGCTCTAGACCAGGGGTCTCAAAGTCCCTCCTTGAGGGCCGCAATCCAGTTGGGTTTTCAGGATTTCCCCAATGAATATGCATGAGATCTATGTGCATGCACTGCTTTCAATGCATATTCATTGGGGAAATCCTGAAAACCCGACTGGATTGCGGCCCTCAAGGAGGGACTTTGAGATCCCTGCTCTAGACCAAAAAAAAGGATGAATTGAGACATCCAGGTTTTACTTCCATTGCTTTCAATATTTATTTAAAAATTTATATACCATATATTAACTATACGGTTTACAAAGATTACGATCATAACAAGTAAAACACTACATGCGGACACAATTGCAAAACAGCTCTCATTAAAAAAAAACAAAAAAAACTAACACAGGAAAGCACTAATAAACAATTGATTTTTCAGCATTTTCTTAAAATTCATCCAGGCAACGCATTCCAAAGCTTAGCACCTGCCACAGACAGTGTCGCTGCACCAATCCTAACATAAGAGATTGACATCTTACCCTCTAAGCTCAGTTTCATACTATTTCCTCATCTCAGACACCTTCTAGGCCTGGGGTGTCAAACTCAGGCCTGCAGGCCAAATTTGGCCCGCAGGGTAATGAAATTTGGCCCGAGATTTGGCCCAAAGTTCTTTCCCTCCCTCCATCCTGGCTTCCCGGTCCCACATTAAAGCAGCCTGCAGAGGATTGCCGGTCGGCTGTAGCAATCCTAGCAGGCTGCCGTAGCCTGCACAGTACATTCCCTCTGCCATGGTCCTGTATGTCAGAGGAGGGGCGGGACTGCGGTAGAGGAAACGTACAGCAGAGGCCGACCGGCGATCCTCTGCAGGCTGCTTTAATGTGAGACCGGGAAGCCAGGCTGGAGGGAGGGAAGGAACAGAGGGCCACATCTCGGGCCAAAAGGAAAGATGCCAGACCTCAGGGGGAGGGAAGGGAAACGGAAGGGGAGGAAAGAGATGGAAGATGGATGGTTAGCATGAAGAAAGAAGGAGACCCTGGCAAGTGAGTTGTCAGAAAACATCCAGAGCCTGGGACCAACATGATTTGAATAATGACTAGACAACAAAAGGTAGAAAAAATAATTTTATTTTCTGTTTTGTAATTACAATATGTCAGATTTGAAGTGTGTATCCTATCAGAACTGGTGTTAGACAGCAAGCATGAACGAGGACTCAAAAGAGAGAGGAAAAGTATTTTTTATTTATGTTGATTACATCACAGAGCCGGCCTGGGGTTGGAGAGGTTGTAACCCTATACTTCTACTAAGACTAAGGGGTCCTTTTATTAAGGTTCACATTCAGTGTGTGCTAAATCAGTTAGCATACCTTAATAAAAGGACCCCTACATATCTTAATAAAAAATTTACATTTCCATGTCTTACCTTCCCTTCTATCTCTCCCTTCTTCCGTCCCTATTTCCATGGTCTGACATCTCTTTCTTTCCTTTCTCTCCCTCCTCCTTCTTTCCTTTCCCCTGGTCTGGCATCTGTCTCCTTCCTTCCCCCAACTTTTTATTTCTTTCACCCTGCCCTCTTCTTTCTTTCCCTCTCTCTCTCCATGCCCCCTGTCTTTCTATATGTCTGTCTTTCTCTCTCTCTCCGTGCCCCCTTTCTTTCTTTTTTTCTTTCTCCATGCCCTTTCTTTCTTTCTCCCTTCTTTCTTTCTGTCTCCCTGTCCCCCCCTTTCTTTCTTTGTTTCTCCCTCCCCGTCCCCAAGCCACCGTTGGATAACAGGCCGGCGCTGAGTTCTTAGTTCTCCCTACTTATCTTCCCCAGCACGGGGCTGACCAATTCTCGCCACCTGACATCAATTCTAATATCGGAGAGGAAGTTCTGGGCCAGCCAGGCAGTGATTGGCTGGCCCAAAACTTCCTCTCTGACGTTAGAATTGACTTCGGGTGCTGAGAATTGGTCGGCTCTGCGCTGGGGAAGATAAGTAGGGAGAGCTAAGAACTCAGTGCCAGCCTGTTCCTTGATTGTGGCGGTGTTAGCCTATTCCCCGATGGTGGCGGTGGTAGCCTATTCACCGGCTGTGGTGGCAGCCTGTTCCCCAATGGCGGTGACTTGGGGGAGGGCAGTAAGAAGGGAAGCATGTTGAGGACCCCTGCTTTAGGCAAGCCACGAGCCGCACTCAAGTGGCTAAAGAGCCGCGTTTGCCGACCACGGACATAGGCCAATGTGAAGAAACACCACCACAGGAGAAATCATAGGGGGGGGGAATCAAAAAAAATTTCTGTGTGACAGACAATTGTAATAAATCAAAGCCTATGTGAAGAAACACCACTATAGGAGAAATCATAGGGGGTTAAAAAAATTGCAATTTCCAAAGAAGCACATTTTTCAAATACTTGCCAAAGGCCTACAGCGCTACACTGCAACCGCCACCACAGCTTGGGATGCCTCGTTGCTTGGTTCCGGTGCTTGTGGGTGAGCTGCAGGGCAGAGTGAGCTGTGCTGCAGGGCAGAGTGAGCCATGCGCTCCGGATCCGGGCTGAGAGGGAGCGTAGGGAGGCTGAGATTGCGAGATGCACAGCGCAACCTGGCAGCCGCTAATGCCGCCTAGAGACGCAAGCCAAAGCGGGCAGAAGGAGGCTGAGACTGGGAGAAGCACAGCGCCACCAGGAGGCCGTTTGCTGACATTCCCTCCGACGCAAGTCATTTACAGCACTTGTGGTCTGTACGCGATTGTCCTCTCCACGATGGGAAAACTTGTGAAGTGGAGAGGACAGATCGCGGGCTGCAAAATAGTCCCTGGGGGGATGCATGCAGCCCGTGGGCTGCGTGTTTGAGACCGCTGCCCTATACAGAGGAAGGTTTATCTGTTCAAGCTAAGGCAGGACCAACAGAACATGGTAAGCCAGGTCTAAGCACAATAAGAGGGTGCTGAGTTTTGAGGTGTGTCACACTTACCTTGTCACCTATAGTGCTAGGCCCTAAACTTCAGTGTTTTCCTATACCACCCTGACAGGAAGTTATCAGAGGGGGCAGGATGAGTCAATGCTGGATATGCACAGATAATCTCTATATTTATATGACAAGGTCACTGAATTACCCTTAAGAGGACTAATTTTATAATTAAGTACTGTATAAGAAAAATTCAATAAGGTACTTATTTTATAAAGGTAACATAGGCACCTATTTGCCTTTTATAAAATAGGCTCATAAAGTGGCCCCCAATAGAATACACATGTTCATGTGCTAATTTAAATCTGTATGATTGCACTTTGAGCAGCACAAACAATTCTATAAAATTCATGTACATCACAACTCTGCCCCAACTCTTCCCAAAGTACGTCCCTGCAGATCGCATTAAAGTAAGTACTAAGTTGAGGTTTGCCTACTTTTTATGCAGATATACTCAAGACCAATTTTATGAAAGTCTGTTTGTGTTTGTGACTCATGCTTTACACATGGTAAAAAAAAACAAAAAAAAAAAACCCTTTATAAAATTATCCTCTGTTATCACTGACAAGGCTGTCAGTATATAGCATTAGGAAATGGAGGTGAAGATAGAGGAGTTGGAGCTTAAGGGAGAATCCTGAGGGCTAGGGTAATCAAGAGTCAGGAAAGGAAGCATCTGCCAAGTTCAGGATCTTTCCCCAACAGGTCCCTGAGAAAGTCTGGAGAAGCCTGAGATATGACCGACAGGCCAATGCTCAGAACTCCAGTAGAGAACCACAAAACATCTCAGGAACAGCGCAGGAAAATAACTTCCTAATGCTAAACACTAACAACATGCAAATTTTATGCACGCGGTTAATGGTAAGCATTAGGAAGTTATTTTTCTCCCTGTGCATATGCACTTTACTGCTCAGTGCAAATGTCTGGACGGAAGAGAGGTGGGCTGGTCTCCTGGAAAGCGTGCTTTCCAGTCAAACATACTGCTAGTGCTGTAAATAACTGAGGGAATAAAAGAGCTGAGAAGAATAGCTGGGCAGGATTTGAATGACCTATTGAGAAACCCAAGTTCAGATACCCTAACGCAAGCTCTGAGCAGGGGCAAAAGCAAAGTCCAGCTTGTGCGCTGTTTCTGAGCATTAGGAGAGACTAACTAAGGCCTTATTTACAAAGGATCTGCATGTTATTTGCGCTGATCTTTAGCTCTCACGCTGTTCCCTGCGCTAGTGCCTTCTGAACATTCTGAGCACACTAACACTGGCGCTAGTCCAGTGTTAATCGCCTCTAGCACCAGCGTTAGGTTCTGAGCATCGGCCTGTCAGTGAGTCTGCCAGAGAGAGGGCTGCTGCTTAAGTTCTGGCCATTGGAAACAAGAGGAACAAGATGTCTATATGTCCTGGGAATGAAGAGCTGAAGGGCTCCATATTTAGATTTTTATTTTTAAAGAAGCAGATCAGTTGGGAAAGTTCTTTAAACAGATATTTATTAAGGAAGTACTGTACATTTAAAATAAGCAGTAGCCTGAAACGGCCATGTTTCACCCCCTCCAGGGGCTGCATCAGGGGCTATAAGAACCACTTGGTGTATGAATGAGATGTCACCTAAGTGTTAGATTTAAACTTCTGTGTAGTAGTAGCTGCAGCAGGAGCAGCATGCAGTCCTGTACCTTTAACGGACTGCATGTTGCTGCTGCTGCAGCTACTACTACACAGAAGTTTGAATATATCACTTAGGTGACATCTCATTCATACACCAAGTGGTTCTTATAGCCCCTGATGCAGCCCCTGGAGGGGGTGAAACATGGCCGTTTCAGGCTACTGTTTATTTTAAGTGTAGTTCTTTAATAAAGGTTTTTCCAACTGATCTGCTTCTTTTTTTTTTTTTTTTTTTTTTTTACTACATTGTGTCTTGTGGATCAGCTACCCGGTTGCTTTTTTGGGTTCGATATTGAGCCAGTGGTGGTTGGCGTTTCGTTAAAATGCTAGCTGTCCTGAAATGAGTATCTGGATGTTCAGCAACAGTCCCAAATACTGGCTACTACCATTAATTATTTCTGTAGCGCTACCAGACGCACGCAGCACTGCACAGTCACAAAGAGCAAGAAAACAGTCCCTGCTTGAAAGAGCTTGCAATCTAAACAGGCAAGACAGACAAACAGGATGTCATGTATACTGGATGCTGGCTGGGTTGGAGGACAGAGGGAAGTACAGGATAATAAAGCCATTGTGACATCACTGATGAGGTTGGCTCTTATTGGTGGAATGAGGCATTATGACATCACAATCTCAGCTCTGCTTCCCAAAGACTGAAACTCTTCACACTACTCCTACTACTATTAATTGTTTCTATAGCGCTACCAGACGTACGCATCACTGTACAGAGTCACAAAGAAGACAGTCTCTGCTCAAAAGAGCTTACAATCTAAACAGGCAAGACAGACAAACAGGATAAGGGGAACAGTTAATCAGTGAGCTGGGTTGGAGGGCAGAGGAGTAAGGTTCAGGATTGAAAGCTGTGCTGAATATCCAGGTAGTGCAATGAGTGGCTGCCACTACCTGGTTATCCAGGCAGCAGAGTAAAAAAATTGCTGCTATACAGATAACACTGATCTCCTCTCCCTGAACACCATGGCACTTCCTAAATAGTAGAACACAGAAGGAAGATATCCTCTGCAAATCACCAGCAGTACTAAGACAGCAGAGGTGGCCAAAAGGAAGGAAGGACAGCCAAAAAATGTCACCAAGGTCTATATTGCAGCAATGACCCAACTCGGCCGGGTTTCTGCATTAGCACCTGCATGAGGGGGTCACACAGATTCCTAAGAAGTATGTAGGAAACAGGCTGCATAGCAGCTCTCCACCTTCCAGAAAAAGTCAAGAGAGATCAATTAATCCTATGAAGTTGCATACCTCAAGCTTCTGTTGCTACACAAGGCTGCAGAGAGAAACTCGGAGAGCAATTCTCTCTCTTCCCTCCCCCTCTTCCCTTTCAACACAGCCCCAGAGGTAAGGTGTGTAAAGTACCAGTCCCTGCCCTGGAATCTGCCCACAATGTACTCCGAGGCTACATTTACTTAATTGTAATGATGCTAAAATCTCATAAAGTAACAGGTAAAAGAATAATTTTCTCTATATTGAGAAAAGAATCTTCAAGTATCTGAATGTTGAAACAGGTCCTGAACAGCAATTTGTGTGACTTTTAACCCATATTTTTTCCCTGAGCAGACTGGCATGTCAAAACATAACTAGTTTTCAATAGTGCTCAAATTGGGTGCCTATAAAAATTAGTGCTAAGTGCCATTGGGCACTGTCTGATAACTGTCATCATTTTCTGTTGGCCTAACCAATGTCAGCAAAGGCCTATGGGAGCTTATATCAAACATATCTGATCTTGGGGGAATGCCCTAAATTACATCTAAATTATCAGTGCTTAAGAGTAACAAAAGACCTTGGCACAGCACTGAGGTTCAACAGATGTGCTAAGGTCCGGTGCTTAGGGAAGAGAATGGCCCCAGCCGCATTTCTCTAGTTAGTGTCCATCAAAAGCCATTGTCACAGAGGGATACTAGAAAAGCAGAAACTCTAGTCCATGAGGGACAGTCACTTCTTTTTTCTTCCAGTCTTTGACACCCCACACATCTTATTTACCATTGTTTCAAACAGTTTACAGAAAGATATGGGCACTTAACCACAATAGATTCTATTTTGTAGAATAAGGGCAAGATTCATGAACCTGCCTGATGAATTCCCTAAACTCTAATATGCAGATGGGGGCGATCGGAAGAATGCCCCCATCTGCCGGCACGGATCGCAGGTCTGCGATCCCAACGCATGCGCAGACCATCTGTAGATGGTCTGTGTATGCATCTAGACCCGTCCAGCCGCGACTTTTTTTTAACTTTACTTTACTGTCCTGCTGTCCCCTTCCAAGCCCTACTCTTCCGCCCAGACTCTCCTGCTCTCTGCCGCCTTCCCTGCAGTGCGAGCCCATGGGTTTAAAGCGAGGTTGCACTGTGGCATGCAGCCCCGCTTTAAACCCGCAGGCTCGTACTGCAGGGAAGGCGGCAGAGCCAGGGGGAGCAGAGAGGACATGTCAGCTTGCCCAATAAGCACTGAAAGACATGCCATTGTGCACTTCCAGCAATTAATCCTGCTTTAAAAACAGCTAAGAAACACGTCCCAGTTATAGGGCTGGCAGAGCAGTACAAATGACCTGAGCCCTGAGCTGCGACCTCACTTCACTTACTTGTAAGGGCCCTGAGCTCAATTGAGCAGCCTGTGCGCTCAGGCTCGGACGATGCAGGGTTTAGGCTTTGGACACAGTAATTTTTGTATGACGCCTCGGCTTTTCTCTGTAAACTCACAAGTATTATCTGTGCATGGATCTCCGCAGATGAAAGGCATAAGCGTTATTACTAACTGACCAGGGGAGAAAGCAGGGCAGGGAAAAAAACTCCGGGGGCAGAGTGCAGGGCAGCAATTGAGCAGGAGAGTCGGCAGAGATGTGTGCGACTGGTCCCCAGCAGTTGCTTCTATTCTTGATCGGCCAACCAAATCGGTGTCCCAAATTTGTTTGGTGAATCGCGTCCCTGCCTACTTTTCATGCATTTCCCCTCATTTGCATGCACGGATTCGAAGCGGATCGCAGGAGAGGTTAGTGAATAGTGCAGGAGGGAAATCTGGTCGCAATGGGGTTGCAAACTGATTGGTACATAAGAATTGTCACTGCTGGGTCAGACCAGTGGTCCATCGTGCCCAGCAGCCTGCTCACGCAGCGGCCCATAGGTCAAAGACCAGTGCCCTAACTGAGACTACCTTACCTGCATACGTTCTGATTCAGCAGGAACTTGTCTAACTTTGTCTTGAATCCCTGGAGGGTGTTTTCCCCTATAACAGCCTCCGAAAGAGCGTTCCAGTTTTCTACCACTCTCTGGGTGAAAATGAACTTCCTTACGTTTGTATGCAATCTACCCCCTTTTAACTTTAGAGTGTCCTCTCGTTCTCTCTACCTTGGAGAGGGTGAACAACCTGTTTTATCTACTAAGTCTATTCCCTTCATTATCTTGAATGTTTCAATCATGTCCCCTCTCAGTCTCCTCTTTTCAAGGGAGAAGAGGCCCAGTTTCTCTAATCTCGCACTGTACGGCAACTCCTCCAGCCCCTTAACCATTTTAGTCGCTCTTCTCTGGACCCTTTCCAGTAGTACCGTGTCCTTCTTCATGTACGGTGACCAGTGCTGGACCCAGTATTCCAGGTGAGGGCATACCATGGCGTGGTACAGCGGCATGATAACCTTCTCCGATCTGTTCGTGATCCCCTTCTTAATCATTCCTAGCATTCTGTTCGCCCTTTTCGCTGCCGCAGTTTGCTTTGTGAATCTAGCCCTAAGATTCCAACCTATAAAAGCTTCTTCTCATCACCCCCTTCCTCTTTTTCTTTGGACCCTCTGACTTCCTCCTCCCTTGCTGAATTCTCACACCCATCATTCAGACCAAAGACAGACATACACATTCATGCAGGTAAACTGTCCTTTCTCTCTCATTTACACACACAGTGGCAGTCTCTAAACCTACTCTGTATTTGTAAAGCCTATTTCTATCTCTATAATAGAATATTTTTCTGTACTTTAGTACCAAACATATTTTTGATGCATCTATCTTATAAGCATTGCATCTCTGTTATATTAAGCTTGATTCTGCACAATATATTCTTTATGCAACCACTTTTGGCTATCATTGTCATTAATTTCACTTCCTGCTGAAACTCCTGAGGGTACTGAACCCAGTACCTATAGTGGATTATAGGGACACGACCTTACATATGGGGGGGGGGGGCTTGTCTGCTGCACCCCCCTGCAAAACCTCACATTTTGGGGGCTTGTTTTGGTCCATCCAGGAGGCTTTAAAGTTCCAGTAGATAAGTAGAATTTAATTTTTCTTGTATACACTGTACACTAGGTATGATTATATGCTGCATAGACAAAATGAGAGATGGTATTTTACACTCAAGTCCTTGTGCAGTTTTGATTGAAGATTGGTTATAGACCGTAAGAAAGGAATCAAAATTTTGATTTTAGACTGGATGATTCAGTTTAGTGGACAGTCTCTGCGTACTGGTAGTTCAAGTAATACCTATGTATTGTGAGTTTTAGAAATTTTCCTTATCAAAATTCTCTGCATTAATCCTTGATTTTTTTTATTTTTACCTGTGCCTGATGCCATGTGGTTTGCATTTTGATTTTAAAGAACTCATAGCTATTATATAGAAATACAGTACTCCACCGATATTTGCGGGGGTTCCGTTCCAGGAACCCCTGCGAATCTTGAAAAACCGCAAATACGGTTTTCGTGGGGGAGACCGGAGAGGGCAGCGGGAGAGGCAGGAGAGAGCAGCCGGAGCGCCGGCGAGTGAAGGAAATCACTCACTGTATGCTCCAACCGCCTCTTCCTGTACTAAAGTAGGGCCTTATCAATCAAGAGCTGCATGTCAAAGCAGCTCCTGATTGGTGAGGCCCGACTTTAGTACAGGAAGAGGCGGTCGGAGCATACAGCGGGTGATTTCCTTCACTAGCCAGTGCTCCGGCTGCCCTCTCCTGCCTCTCCAGCTGTCCTCTCCTGGTCAGCAGTTCGCGGTCAGAAAATGACTGGGACCACGATACCCGATCTTGAATTCGCAGGGAAGCACTGTATTTCGAGAGAAAGGGAGATACATATGAAGGTGATTTTCCAAAAAGCTCATGGTACAATATTCAAAAACAAATGGTTATTCATTCTCAAGAATTAAGAAAGAAAACAAACAAATGGAAGTGCCTTTTCATCCAAGGCATATGTAGGAGACTCATTAGCATGAGACAGGAAAATACTGACCTGGCCACTCAGTGCAATAATTTGACCAAGGACTTAGATGAGGCATAAATTGCTATATCCAAGCTACGAACCTAAATTGTTCGAGCTACAAATTCCTTTTTAGCTATAAATGAACAATTAGAAGAGGCTAAGGCAAAAATGAAATATTTAAAGTCAAACCGTGCCTCACAGGGACAGGTTAATGCTGTGCCCTAGTCTGTACTAGAGAAACAAAACAACACAGAAGTTTTTGTAGCTGGGCAGAAACAAATGAAACAGGCCACAGGACCAGAACAAGAAGATCAGACAATCACAAAGAAGGAAAGTTCACTTTGCCACAGCAATATCCAGAGTGACAGGGAGGTTATGGTGACCGTTCTAAATTAACCTACATTTATAGACTAGCACTTAGGGGGAAATTCTATAAAAGGCACCCCCGGACACTGTCCGTAGCAGGATTGATGGGGCTGGTGGCAGAAGGAAATGGGCATTCCTCCTACCAATTGGATGTGTGTGGGTGTGGTAGTGCTGGGAATGTCAGGGGTTTGGGGGATCGGCGGGGTTGCCGGCAGGAGGGAGTGAGCATAAAATTTTTAATTGTAAACGAGTTATCCTATCTATGTCTCAAATGCATCTTTATATAGGAAACTTTTTAAAAAACTTTTACATTTTTCTAATGAGGGTTCACCACGTAAATAATTTGGTAGGTTATTCCAGAGCTGGGGGGCTATAACCGAAACAATAGTAGATCTCTCCTTGGTATATTGACAGGTACCTGTGATCTGGGTTGGCCACTGTTAGAAACAGGACACTGGGCTTTCTTATGTTTTTATGGAGGGTGGTGGATGCCTGGAATACCCTTTTAAGTGGAGGTGATAGAGACAAAAGGTGTCAAAACAAATAAACAGTGGCAGAATTCAAAAACATATGGGACAAACACAGAGAATCCCTACACAAAAAGAGGGTGGAATCAGAGTAATACTTAAATAATCTTAGCATTATAAACAAGGCATGGTTGGGTGTAACCTGCACAAAGTGGCATGTACAACTCTGATTGCTTGGATTAACCATAAGGTCTTTATATCTGTAGCTATTTACTATGTTAATAAGTTAGACAGAGACAAACACGCCCTTGAGAAACAATAGGCAAATTAGAATTGTTTGCACACCAGTAGAAGAGGGATAAACATTCCTCATGAAATCACAAATAATAATAATAACTTTATTCTTCTATACCGCCATAATCAGACAACTTCTATCATACATAAACACTGGAGGATTGTCCAAATGAATCCACGTTTCAAGGAATCCAAATTACGAGTAGCATTTTCAAGAGCACATAATTTGAAAGAGTATTTCGGCTTGAAACTGGACAAGATCAGTCAGCAAGACAATGTCATGGGAAATCATTCCACTTGCGGTAATTGCCAGATATGTCCCCTTACGATAACAGGAGGGTCTTTTGTAAACCCTTATGATTGTAAAACATATTTTTTTTGAAACATCAGACTAATTGCAAGAGTGACTATGCTGTTTATATAATCATTTGTCCTCGTTCGAAACTGTATGTAAGGAAAACCACCAGACAGTTTAAAATACGTATGACAGAACACAAGTCCTGTTTGCATTTGCAACGCAAGAAGGCACCAATAGTTTTCCATTGCATGCAGTATGGTCACACATTTGAACAACTGAAATGTTCCATTATTGACCGAGTTCAGGATCCAATAAGAGGCAGGGATAGGGGGAAAAATTATTACAGGCAGAACAACACTAGATATATCGCCTTCAAAGTATACATCCATGGGGTCTAAACACTATGATAAAGTGGCAAACATTTTTTTGAGAGTTTAAATTCCATTCATGATAGTATCCAGTCCATGAGTATTAGTCACAGGATTGCGTAATTACGTAATTGCGTAACTACGTAATCACCTAGTTGCAAAATAGTGCAACTACGTAAATGGAATAGAGTAATTTAAAACGCTTCAGCGGCTTAGCAGCTAAAACTGTTAGTGCCGCTTCATCTGAGGAGGAAGAATTTCTCCTTGGGTTAGTATATAATGTTCAAAATATGGATGTATGACAGAGATATTTATTTTTGACAGAAAATTTAGAAAATTCATATATGTAGCGCTCTCCTATCACAGGGTTGGCGCCATTTATCTCTGCAAAATAGAATTCTCAAGCAAGATTAGTTACCGGTTTTCTTCCTTTAATGCATGGCTTCTTGTCCGACAGAGTTTGTCAATAGCAGGGCTGTGATTCTCCTGAAGAAGCTCTAAATAGAGTGAAACGGGGACGCTCCGTTGAGCAAAATCAAGATTTAAAACTGCTCTCGAGCACTGCTACCAAGTTTGCACATAAAGCTAAGTACAGCTATCACTAAGGGCTCCTTTTACTAAGGTGCGTTAGGGCCTTAATGCGCAAAATAGCGCACGCTAAATTGCCACGCGCGTTAGACCTTAATGCCAGCATTGAGCTGGCGTTATTCTAGAAGCGTAGCGTGGGGTTTAGCAAGCGGTAATTTTGTGCATGCGCTAAAAACGCTAGCGCACCTTAGTAAAAGGAGCCCTAAGAGTTGTTTACTATTTATGATGAATATCTTACTATATAAGACATTTAAGAATTGATACAGAGTTTTGACTTGTGATAGCTTGCAAGTGGCTGTCCTGTTAAGACTAGTTCTAAAACCAGGCAGCCGCGAGCCCTTAAAGTCTTATCTCCCCCTAGACCGGTGGTCTCAAACTCGCGGCCCACCAGGTACTGTTTTGAGGCCCTCGGTATGTTTATCTTAATCACAAAAGTAAAATAAAAGTTTCATGATCATATGTCTCTTTAGCTATAAATTACAATATTATTATTAAGACTTAGCCAAAAGGATAGATTTATAACTATAAAGAGTTTTACCTCATGCAAAATTGTCATTTCTTTAATAAGACATTAACTCTTTTTTTTCTGAGGCCCTCCAAGTACCTATAAATCCAAAATGTGGCCCTGCAAAGGGTTTGAGTTTGAGACCACTACCCTAGACCACAGTTCTTCAACCGCCGGTCCGCGGACCGGTGCCAGTCCGCAGAAAATTCCTGCCGGTCCGCACAGGACTGGCGAGATGAACGCCGTTAAATTTTCTGCCCTGGTGGTGTTCGGAAATCTTCTGTTCCTCCAAGCCTCGGGCAATCAAGACAGGCTGCCGACGTCGGGCATTCCCTCTGTGAGTCTCGCCTATACGGAAACAGGAAGTTGTAACAAAATAGGCGGGACTCAAGAGAGGGAAGGTCCCGACGTGGGCAGCCTGTCTTGATCGCTGCCCCGGCTGAGTCGCCGAAGAGGGCCGCGGGGAAAGTGCAGGCAGAGAGGAGATGGTCAGCGTGCGCGGGGAGGTCAGCGTTTCGATTGGGGCCATCAGCAGCGTTTGTGCTGAGAGTCTGCCCACGTGCAGGATGCGGCGGGTAGGGGCCTCCGGCTTGTCTTGGGCGGCAGGGCCTGCGGTGCAAAGCTGTTTTTTTTTTTTTTGGGGGGGGGGGTTCGCGAATGTGCAGGGAGCCTTCAACAGTGGCTGTCTCCTCTCCTAGCAGTTCTGTACTTCCAGGGCAGTGATTCACTTTGGCAACTTCCCCTTTCCTCAGAGGCGGCAACGGACCCAAGGCTGCCTAAGGAAATCACTGCTGCAGGCAAGTACTGAGAGCTGCTGGAAGGAGAGGAAGCCACTGTTGGAGGCTGGGAAGCTGATAGATAAAAGGAGAGCTGCTACTGCACCTGGAGGGAGGTAGAAAGAGAGATGCTGCTGGGAGGGGAAGAGGGAAAGGGATGGGAAGAGAGCTATTGTTGGATAGGTGGGAGGAGGGAAGGGAGAAGGAAAAAAAGGAAGGAAACAGCTGGCAGGGAGATTGGAGGAGGGAAAGGGGAGAGACAGGAATGAGAAAGTAGAGAGAGATTGATGCTGGAAAGGGGGTCAGCAGAGAAATGAGAGAGGGATAAAGATGCTAGATCTGGTGTAGGAGAGATAAAAATTAAGAAAGCAGTGAAGCTGGAATGAATGATGTAAAAAGGAGAGAGGAGGCACAGGCTGGATGGAAAGGGGAGAGGGGCATAGAAAGAAGTCAGATACATATGGAAGGGGGAGAGGCCAGACAGTGGATGGAATGGGCAGACGCTGGAAGGAAGAGTGGAAAGAAGATGAAAGCAGAGACCACGAAAGGTAGAAAAAAAATCATTTTATGTCTATTTTGAAATATATATCCTGCTAGAGACATAACTGGGGACTGCAAAGCCTAACACTATTCCTATCGTGTGTGATTGCAGTATTCTGTTAGCATGATATTTCTGTGTAGCATTCTGTAATAATTTGGCTTGTTCAGTTTTCTTGATAGTAGAGGGGATATATGTGAAGGGGAGGGGAGACAGGGGGTTTTTTGGTCCTTGCTCTGAATATTTATATTTATAAAATGACAATTGTACAGAATATTGTTTCTTTTTATACTTTAATAAAATACGTTCAATATAAAATCATAACTGAGGCTTGTGCAGATGGGATCAGATGGTTTGTGGGGACCGAGCTTGCGGAGACGGGGCAAAAATGTGTTTTTTATTTCGGTCTTAGTAGTTTGCCGGTCCACAAAATAATTATTTTATTTCTGCCGGTCCACGGGTGTAAAAAGGTTGAAGAACACTGCCCTAGACTATACATCAGCTTTAAACTTGAAGGTGGAATATATCAGAAAATATTTCCACACACAACCATTGAATGCTTTTTTAGGTTTACTAGTCAATAACAAGATTTGTTCAGGAGGTGTGAACCCTATGCAGCCTACAGGAATACTGACAACACACAAACCAGTTTATTTGGAAGATGAAGCCAAGTGCTGAGTTTCAAATGTACCATGAAATACTGAATTAATTTCTACTGACCCCACCCTTGTGGTAATAGGAAGACAGGAAAAACAAAACAGAGTCAGATTTCTGCAATCTGAACAGCTTATTCCTTTGATTCAGGAACTAAAGTTCACACCTATTCTTAGGTGGGGTGACACAGCATCAAAATAGTACAACCTGATTCACAAAATATTGGTAGTAATATTTCCTCTATGATTTCTTAGTGTCAGTAAAATAATGATTTCCTTAATACAATCGCTTTGGAAGCTGAAACTGGGTTTGTGCTCTGGAGAAATTAGCACCTTCCTATCAAGACAGCTCTTGGTCTTCTGTCCAGTATCTAAACATGTGATGGAGGTCTGCATTCACGTGTATATCACAGCTTTTAGCTACTGCTCTCACAGGCAAACACTAAGCAGAATGTTTATTCTAAAAACCATTGAAGTCCTGCACTGGACCCAGAAGGATGAAAATGTTTATGAACAACTTGGAAAATTGAAGGTGGTCAAAGCCATAGACCGGATGGGATCCATCCTAGCATACTGAGGGAGCTCAGAGAGGTTCTAGAGGCTCCACTTAAATATTTGTTCAATAAATCCTTGGAGATGGGAATAATTCCGTGGGATTGGAAAAAAGTGGATTTGGTTCCTCTTCACAAAAGTGGTTGCAGAGATGACGTGGGAAACTGCAGGCCGGTTACTGGAAAAATAATGGAAGTGTTGCTGAAGGAGAGGATAGTGAAATTCCTAGAATCTAATGGGTTACAAGATCCAAGACAACATGGCTTTACTAAAGGTAAATATTACCAAACGAATCTGATTGAATTCTTTGACTGATTGACCAGAGAATTAGATCAAGGAAGTGCATTAGATATAATTTACTTAGATTTCAGCAAAGCCTTTGACACAGTTACTCATAGGTGGCTCTTGAACAAACTTGACTGGCTGAAGTTAGAACCCAAAGTGGTGAACTGGATTAGAAATTGGTTGATGGACAGTCATCAGAGAGTGGTGGTTAATGGAATTTGCTCGGAGGAAGAAAAGCTAAGTAGTGGAGTGCCTCAAGGATCGGTACTGGGATTAATTCTGTTCAATATGTTTGTGAGTGATATTGCCGAAGGGATAGAAGGAATGGTTTGTCTTTTTGTGGATGATACCAAGATTAGTAACAGAGTGGACACCCCGGAGGGAGTGGAAAACATGAAAAAGGATCTGCAAAAGTCTGGCAACTAAAATGTAATGCAAAGAAGTGCAGAGTGATGCATTTGGGGAGTAGAAATCCGAGGGAGATGTATGTGCTGGGAGGGAAGAGGTTGATATGCACAGATGTGGAGAGGGACCTTGGGGTGATAGTGTTTGAGGATCTGAAGACGACAAAGTAGTGTGACAAGATGGTGGCTGTAGACAGAAGGATGCTAGGCTGTAGAGAGAGAGAGGCATCACTAGCAGAAGAAAGGAGGTGCTGATGTTGCTATACAGGTTATTGGTGAGGTCTCACGTGGAGTATTGTGTTCAGTTTTGGAAGCCATATCTGGTCAAGGATATAAAAAGGTTTGAAGCAGTCCAGAGGAAAGCAACAAAAAATGGTAGGAGGTTTGCACCAAAAGAAGTACGAGAAGAGACAAGAAGACCTCAACATGTATACTCTGGAGGAGAGGAGAGACAGAGGTGATATGATACAGACATTTAAATATTTGAAAGGTATTAATATAGGACCAAATCTTTTCCAGAGAAGGGAAATTGGTACAACTAGAGGACATAAATTGAGGGTGAGGGGTGAAAGACTTAGGAATAATGTTAGGAAATTCATTTTCACGGACAGGGTGGTGGATGCCTGGAATACCCTCCCGAGGAAAACCGTGATGGAATTCAAAAAAGTGTGGGATGAACACAGAGGATTGCTAATTAGAATTTGAATGAGCAGACTTTCACAGTCTGAATCCTGCAAAGGAGATGGTTTGGATGGGCTGGAGTGAGCTCCAACAGTAACTCCAGCAATTGGAAACTAAGATCAGTATTGGGTAGATTTCTAGGCCCTGATTCTGTATAGGACTAAAACGGTTAGGGCTCTTCAGCTTGGAAAAGAGACGGCTGAGGGGAGATATGATTGAAGTCTACTAAATCCTGAGTGGAGTAGAACGGGTACAAGTGGATTGATTTTTCACTCCGTCAAAAATTACAAAGACTAGGGGACACTTGAAGTTACAACAAGTTTTAAAACAAATAGGAGGAATTTTTTTTTCATTCTGAGAATAGTTAAGCTATGGAACGTATTACCAGAGGTTGTGGTAAGAGCGGATAGCGTAGCTGGTTTTAAGAAAGGTTTGGACAAGTTCCTGGAGGAAAAGTCCATAGTCTGTTATGAAGAAAGACATGCGGGAAGCCACTTCTTGCCCTGGATTGGTAGTTTGGAATTTTGCTACTCCTTTGGTTTTGGCCAGGTACTAGTGACCTGGATTGGCCACCGTGAGATCGGGCAACTGGGCTTGATGGACCATTGGTCAGACCCAATAAGGCTATTCTTAAGTTATTAGTAATTGAGGTCCTTAGATTAGACATTTCTCTTCCAGAGAAGGCACACAATGAACCTGATTGCAATTTGCCTTGAGCTTGGGTCTAGAAAGCTGAATAATTAAACCCAAAATCCAAATTCATATTGAAGAACTTTTCAGTTTGAGCCAAAAGAGGAATGTCTCATGTTTATATTTCCTACTATTTTTCAGAAACAC
This sequence comes from Geotrypetes seraphini, assembly GCF_902459505.1. Taxonomy (NCBI): domain Eukaryota; kingdom Metazoa; phylum Chordata; class Amphibia; order Gymnophiona; family Dermophiidae; genus Geotrypetes; species Geotrypetes seraphini. The sequence continues at coordinate 144,524,622 of NC_047092.1, read as the reverse complement.
TGTCCCAAGCAGTTTACAATAAATATTCAAATAAAACAAACATCTCCCACAAAAGACTAAATTAGAAAGGAAAAACCATTCCATTAAAGGACAGTAGTTAAAACAGTAAATTAGCCCAATACTAATACTGATTCTAGAATGGTTGTGTAACTAACCAAGCTTTTAATTTAGACTGTAGTACAAAATCAGTAATACTACTTCTTAGTTCAGCTGACACTGAATTCCATAAAGAAGAGATCTTGATAGAGAAAAGAGGCTCTATGAAAAATACACTCTCAATCACTTTCTTAGGACATATTTACCAAGAAGTTTTAAGCTATTACAAAATGATGTAATTGAAATTAAGATGGTTATTTGTTCTCTTCGTAGAAGTGCTATTAAACAATTTGCTGCTCTGAAGAAGCCCTTAGTAAATCTATAAGGGCGAAACTGAGATCTTCCGTCGAACCGGATGTGGGCGTTTGTCTGCTCTTGAATTTGAGCTAAGTACCACACGTTTTCAGCATATTTAGTAGAATAATAACTGAATATAACATAAAAATAAGCATTTAAATTAAAGTATCAATTTTATAACTAACAAAAAGGCTCACAGAGAAAATAAGACAATATTCGATGATAGTCCTAGCTATGGTTTAACAACCATGACTAGCTCTGGTAGTTGACTGTGGGCTCTTGAGAAATTTAGTCTTCGTCTCTGCAAGTGAGCTAGTGAGACTTCTTAGTTTCATTGTTGGCCCAGTACGGTGTTTGTCTATTAAAAATACCACATGCATCCTAATTGGAAAAGTGGCATAAAGAAAATTATCACTGTGGTCCGGATTCTAAAACCATCCGGCGCACAAGTTAATTGCTTTAATTGGCTATTAACAACATGGTAATTGACCACTGTCACAAGGTGGGTAGTGCAAGCCAGCTGAGACTCATATTCCTACAGATAGGGGCAAATCGGTAACCTATATTCCTTGCCAAAATATATATAATGCTCCAAGAACCTATAAAAGGGGGAGGAGAAAGAATAATTGTAAGAAACAGCTGGAACAGAATGTAGCCAAGTGAAAATTGGTGGATTTTTTTTTTTTTTTGTACTTTGGATTTTGCATTACTGAAGGACTGATTGGAACTCATAACCAAGGGCTTGGAGCCTGACCTCTACAACATAAATGTATTGATTGTTTGAGCATGAATAAAAGAGAACATTTTAAAGAAATATTTAAGGCCAGGCTGACAATCTTTTTTTGTTGTTGTTTCTAACCATTATTGAACTGTGGGAGGATTTTGGTGATAATTATGTGCACAGCCAGCTGTTTTGAAACCGGAGCCACAGTTGCTGGCCCACAGCGTTGTTAACAACCATTTAAATACAAATTAAAAGGAAAAAAAAGTAGGCACCACGAGGTGCCTATAAAACATGGCTCCAGAATCACATATTTGTAGATACTTAGTGGTGCCAACCATCAAAAGAGATGTAGTTATGGGCAGGGTTGATGTTCAGCGCTGCTAAGTATGATTTTACGTCGAAGATAGGCACCAAAAATGTAAGTCTGTAAAACCCTGGCCTACATTTCTGGTGCCTACCTTCGACGCAGGCCGCAATTCTAAAAGCGGTACCATAATCGAAGTGACACACAACTGGCGCTTTTTTCAGGCGCCTACCCATTAAGGTGCTGCTTTCAGAATTCGGACCGAAAAATGTAAAGTTATGCACCTTGGCAGCCAAAATCTATGCAAGACTTACACCCTTAATGATGAGATCCTAGCGAGAACTGTAGCAGAACGTGACTTAGGGGTGATCATCAGTGAGGACATGAAGACTGCCAAGCAAGTGGAGAAAGCTTCATCTAAGGCTAGACAAATCATAGGTTGTATACATAGGAGTTTCGTCAGCTGTAAGCCCGAAGTCATTATGCCATTGTATAGATCCATGGTGAGACCTCATCTGGAATACTGTGTACAATTCTGGAGGCTGCATTACCGCAAAGATGTGCTGAGACTTGAGTCAGTCCAGCGAATGGCCACCCGGATGGTCTCGAGACTCAAGGATCTCCCGTATGAGGAACGGCTGAAAAAATTGCAGCTATACTCACTCGAGGAACGCAGAGAGAGGGGAGACATGATCGAGACGTTCAAATATCTCATGGGCCGTATCGAGGTGGAAGAGGATATCTTCTTTTTCAAAGGCCCCATGGCAACAAGAGGGCATCCGTGGAAAATCAGGGGCGTGAAACTACACGGTGACACCAGGAAATACTTCTTCACCGAAAGGGTGGTTGATCGCTGGAGTAATCTTCCACTACAGGTAATCGAGGCCAGCAGCGTGCCTGATTTTAAGACAAAATGGGATCGTCACGTGGGATCTCTTCACAGAGAAAGGTAGGGGAGGGTTATTGGGGTGGGCAGACTTGATGTGCCATGGCTCTTATATGCCGTCTGTTTCTATGTTTCTAGATGACTATAGTGGACAAAAAAGCCTATAAGGGAACAGGAGGTCAGGCAAATAAACTGGACATCTGATTTAGTCATCTAGACTTTAAATACAAACATTGGGACTTTAGCCAAAAAGCAATCATGATGCCTAGGAATTTGTTTCCTAGTTGGTCAACACTACTCATGGTAACTGACCTCCAGTGAATCTTTAAGATAGAAGGGTATGCAGCAAAGTTTCAATAGTAACCCAAAATCTGCATAGGAAGCTAATTAGCATGCATTTGCTTGGTAATGGTGCTACAAATAGCTCAGCAGTTTACTTCTGATTTAGCAATGATGTTTTTTGTTCTATATGGGAAGTAACCAGAGAACATGAAAAATTAGCTAAACCAGAGGTAAAGCAGGGTTGTTCACCTGTGACAAGTGTTTCCCATAGATAGCAGGTTTTATAAGTGGGTGATCTAGATTACTGCAATTCCCTAAACAGTAACTTGCCCCAAAAAGAAATACGTTTACAAATTATTCAGAATACAGCTATAAAAATCATTACTAACTCAAAAAAGTTTGATCACGTTACACCCCTCTTAAAAAATACCCACTGGCAGCTGATTCCCCATAGGATAACGTTCAAACTAGCGCTTCTGACATTTAAAATCCGGCAATCTTGACAGACTGCTGTTGCCTTATGCTCCATCGGCGGAACAAAATCTTTGAACAATTCCATCTTTGAAAATCATAAATACAAGAAGAGCGGAAATTTTCTCTATAACAGCCCCACAAATTTGGAATCGTCTTCCCTCTTTTTTTAAGAGAAGAAAAACAGTTAGATAAATTTAAAAGTATTCTTAAAACTTTTCTATTTGATGATGCTTTTCAGAATTAGGTTCTGAAATTGCTGAAATCCTAAACTGATATTATCCATTAACAGTGATAGATAGATAGACTCTCCAAAATACCAGAAACTAGCCTTATAAGGCTAAAACCCTTCCCTCCCTTAATATGCTTACCTTGAATGTTTCTTTCCTTTTAAAAATTGTAGTTCTCTCCCTTTTTCCTTGTGTTTCTTGTAAGTTAGTATTAACATAAGTATTGTCTATATGTCTTCTTTGTATGTATCATTTATTTTAATGTAAATCGCTTAGAAATTATATAAGCGTTTATCAAATTTTTAATAAAACTTGGAAACTTCTTCCAGAGCTTAGAACATAGGTAGTAGGGACCATATTCTAAATATGGCACCTACAAAATCGGTGTCGACTAGCACAAATCTATAAAAGGTATGGGCACCTTATAGAATCACACTAAACACCAGTGCATGTCACAATGTTTAGGCGTTCCCATTTAGGCCAAGGAACACCAGGCCTAAATCCCTGCATCTTACCTTGTGCATACATCAAGTGTATTCAGTAACCATGCTCATAAATTCTAGGAATGCCCACAATCTGCCCACGCTCCTCCCTTGGCCATGCTCCCATTTTCAGATTTGAACATTAGAACTTGCGCGCATACTGACATAGGGACTTTAATAATAATAATAATAGCTTATATACTGCAATACCGTGAAGTTCTATGCGGTTTACAGAAGATTAAGCAAAGGTAACAAATTGAATTGACTTTAAGAGGGGAAGAAGAAAGAGAATTAATAGGACAGGAAATTCATTGTTGAGGAGAGAGAGATCAAAAGGACAAGTTAATCGCTATAGAGGGGAAAGAGAAGAGAGGATCAGTTGTCTAGATGCTTTAGGAACAAGTGTGTTTTTAGACGTTTCCTAAATTCCCCATAAGTAGTGGGCGAAAGCAATTGTTCTAGGTCTTTACCCCATGATGCTGCTTGGTGTGAGAGAAGGTGTTCATGGTGTTTTTTCAGTTTACAACCTCGAACTGGGGGGGAAACGAAATTGGAATGTGAGCTTCTCTTGTGTCTGTTGGCTGAGAAGAAGAAAAGGTCAGTTATGTATTTAGGGGCAAGTCCATGTAGTGCTTTAAAGCAGAAGCAGGCAAATTTAAACTTTACGCGCACCGCCATTGGCAGCCAATGCAGCTGCCGGTAGTAGGGTGTCACATGGTCAAACTTCCTCAGCCCAAAGATCAGTCTGACTGCTGCATTTTGCATCAATTGTAAACATTGCTTATTCTTTTGGGAAACTGCTAAATAAGCGATGTTACAGTAGTCAAGTAGACTTAGTACGAGGGATTGGACTAGGGTTCTGAATGCCGATGTATCGAAATCAGCTTTAATGGATCTGAGTTTCCAGAGTAAAGAATCCCTTTCTGATTAAGGAGTCTACCTGGTCTTTCATGGTTAGGCATTGATCCAAAGTTACACCTAGTATCTTAATGGTGGGCTGGATAGGGTAACTAAGTTTATTGATACATAGTGGTGATTTGGTGTCAAGTGGATGTGGCGAAGCAACGAAGAAAGTTGTTTTTTCTGAATTAAGTTTGAGCCTAAAGTTTGTCATCCAGTGCTCCATCACGTTTATGGCTTCTGAAGCTTTGGGAATAGTTTCAGAGACAGAATTAGCAAATGGGATGATAATCGTAAAGTCATCTGCATAACTAAATAGTTTTATTCCCAGCTGGGTTAGCTGCGTGCCCAGTGAGGACATATAGACGTTGAAGAGCAATGGAGATAGTGGAGACCCTTGTGGCACACCGGATGGATTGCTCCAGGTGTTTGAAAGCTCATAATTAAAACGTACCTGATAAGTGCGAGATATAAGGAAGCCACGGAACTTTAGATCATCTGTTATTTTTTTGTCCACTGATATTTGGATTTTGGAAGTCAATTTGGGGACAAATAAATATAGTCTTAGAATCGGATATTCCATTAACATATGAAGCAATAATCTGTGGTACTATTTTACATGTTAAACCTCCCCTTGATAAATTTAAAAGCCGTCTTTTCTTGATTTTAACTGGAATTGCGGTTTAAATGATCACAACAAACTGGATAAATCATGACAGGTTAAATTATACATTTTGGTGGACAAATGTATGTAATACATATAAATATGAGAGAATGAACGCAGAATGTTTAGGGTTTAGTGTTTTATTTAACAAAATATGGAGTCCATTGGCTTTATTTGCTGTTTCACATTAAAAGATAATATGTTCCCTTCTGAGTTTTTTCATTACACATCTGGGATGGGATGGGGGGTGTGGAGTAGGGAAAGGTACTGAAAATATAGATATTAATTCTTCATATTAAAGATGTTTAATATTGTCAATATTAATAATTGATGGAAAGGGGTTGGGTATAGCTATAATTCTATAATATTATTGTTTGAGATAGTGTATTCTTTGTTATATTTTGTTATTTTCAATCTAAATGTATTACACTATTGTAACTAAATAAAATAATAAATTTTTTTAAAAAACAAAAAAAAGAACTTGTGCGCATCACTTTATAGAATATGCCTACTAAGTGTAACTTTTAATATGTGCCAATTATTGTCAATGATGTATTAATTTTCAATTTTTTATGTTGATTAAGCTGATTAAACAATTAAGCTGTGTGCACAAATTGGTAGTGTGCACAATATAAGACGCCATTTATAGAATTTCAGAGTACTGTAATTCTATAAGGTGGCAACTAGTGAAATATGCATGTAAATATTAGTACAAACATGTGCACTTAGATGGCCTCCTATAATATGTGCATCATTTTGCATGGCACATACTTTCTCTGTGGGTGTGCTTATAGTCAGAGTTTGGGAAAAACATGGGTGGTGCGAGGAAATATGCACATGGATTATAGAACAAGGCTGGTTACTCCTACCCCTGTTGCTCTCTCATTACAATTGTAGAAGAATTTCATGGTAGGATTAGAGCCTTTGGAGGGAGAAAAACCTGTGCTGGTATCCTATGTTCCCCCAAGGGATGCCAAAGTTCCTCCTCGAGGGCCGCAATCTAGTCGGGTTTTCAGGATTTCCCCAATGAATATGCATGAGATCTATTTGCATGCACTGCTTTCATTGTATGCTAATAGATCTCATGCATATTCATTGGAAAAACCTGAAAACCCGACTGGATTGCAGCCCTTGAGGAGGGACTTTGACATCCCTTCGCTGAGTACATGAGCAATCACTCATTCATTCTAGGAGACTTTACATCAGTGGTTCCCAACCCTGTCCTGGAGAACCCCCAGGCCAGTCAAGCTTTCAGGATAGCCCTAATGAATATGCTTAGAGCATATTTGCATGCCTGGCACTTCCATTATATGCAGATCTTTCTCATGCATATTCATTAGGGCTATCCTGAAAACCCGACTGGCCTGGGGGTCCTCCAGGACAGGGTTGTGAACCACTGCTTTACATGGTCACTCAAAAAAATACTTGCAAACCTGGAAAATTGTTGGATTTTTTTAACTTGTTGCTCACACGAAAAATATGTTTTAGAACTTGTCACCCACATGACAAAAAATGTGCATACATCCAGCTAATCTTTAGAGGAAGCATTGCTGGCATTCAACAGAGGGGGAGGGGACTTCAGAATCTACAAAAACCCAAGCCTATAAGGAGAAAACCTGTGGGAGTGGGGGGCAAAGAGAAGACATACTTCCCCTCACTTACAGTGTAGTACATAATGGCTCCTAGATGAGCAGGGAGGATGAGTCTGAGCTGAAAGCTCCCTGGGAAAACAACAGGGATGGCAATAGGGAAATCAAACAGCCCAGAAGTAATCCAGGAGAATGACAGTATGGAATATATAGAAAAGGGGGCAAACCAGAGCCAATAAAAAATCATATCTGTGCAATCTGTATAGCAGACTGGAATCACACATTAAAAAATGTGTACCGATCGGTTTGCGACCCCTTTGCGACCCGATTTTACTCCAGCCTGATTCACTTACCTCTCTGCCGATCTGAATCCGATCCGCGCATGCAAATGAGGGGAACGGCATGCAAAGTAGGCAGGGACGCGATTCACTAAAGAAATCTTGTAAACTGACTGGGCTGGCCAATCAACAGAAGAAGCGACTGCTGGGGACCAGTCGCAAATGTCCTTTCCAACTCTCCAGCTCCATTGCTCCCCTGCCCCAAATATTTATCTCTCTGCCCCTTATCTCTCCTGCCTGCCGCCCCGAATTACCGCCCTGCTCTGCCCCGAATCTCTCCTGCCCCAGACTCTCCTGCCCTTCCCCTCACTGCGAGCCTGTGGTTTTAACCTGCAGGTTTAAAGCGGGTTAAAACCACGGGCTCGCTGAGTTAGTAAAACTAAAAAAAAAATAAAAATTTGTGGCTTTGAAGGCTCTTAGATGCATGCGCAGACCATCTACAGATGGTCTGCGCATGCGTCGGGATCACTCTCTAGCGATCCGTGTGGTGGGTGGGGGAGGGGGGGCATGCCAATGATCGTCCCCATTTGCATGCAGGTCTAATGATCGTCCCCATTTGCATGCAGGCCTTTTGTGAATTTGTCGGCCTATATGCAATCAGACATGGAATTGAGGGTAAGTGAATCTAGCCCTTTGTGCTTGCATGAATTCCCATTATCGCAGAAACCTCAATATGTTCTCATTCTTATGTTCTCATTACATGCATCAGTTCTCAGTGGTGTCCTACCACAACCAAGCCAAAACAAAGAAACATCCGAAATACCAAGAACACAAAACATGATTGTAAGACAAACAAATAAAATAAATTCTGGGGATTAAAAGGAAAAGTTTTATCCTGCCATTCTTCATCTGAGAATCAGAATCTTGTCTTTTGTTTTACACACTTCTCCCTCCATATTCGCAGTTTCAGCAATCGCGCTTTTGATTATTCACGGTTCTTAGCTTGCTGGCTCCTCCCCCCCCCAAAAAAAAATGACATCAGCTTGCATAGAGAAATCACTGATTCCAAAGCGTTTACAGACAAAAATCGCTGATTCCCAGCACTTTCTTCACCATGTTTTGCCTCTCCTTCAGGAACAGGCCAGGTCTCCCACCATATTATTTGCGGCTTCACCATATTCACGATGGTTTTTAATAGAATGAGGAATTTCAGATCAGTAGAATAAAGGTATTGCTAAATAAACAAATCTTTTGACAACAGGATGCAATATTGTTCCTAATTTAAAATAAAGGGAAGAGTATTGTGCCTCCCTTTTGGGATGTACATTAACTGCCATTACAAAACAAGAAAAGCTTGATTTGCTGTTTGTGCTATGTAGTGCCAAGATGCTACCATTTAACTGCAATGTCTTCAGGGACCAGGTATAATGCCAAGCTGCAATCACATGGTTTATTGCCATGCACAGGTCTGCAGGGATTCTTGACAGCCAGATTTGCGTACTGGTGTAGGATTTGCTACTCTATGGCAGCTCTGCCTATCACGGAACCTTCCAGTCAGATTTCTTCATTGCTACCTAGTTCTGGAGAGAAAAGCAGCTTTGGCTTTGTTGTGAGTCCCAATGAAAGATCAACAGTCAGGGCAGACAGAGCCAGCATTAAGGATGTTTACACAGGATACTTGCCCTGGGTCCTCATGTCAGAAGGGGCCCCAAGTCTGCCCAGAACTGAGGGCAGCGTAGCCTGTTGGCAGGTTTTGGGGCCTATCCTAGCAAACTCCAATCAGTGTTGCTGTATTCAGGTCTCACTGCAGCTTCTTGATTTTCATATAGGCTCTCTGTCAGCTGAGTTAGATCTGCAATTCATCAAGTTTCTAGGATTCGAGCACGAGTATATGGCACCTAACAAGAACGACAGCAAACTCTAGCATGTCCTAATGTCAGCCCTGTCAACACTGAGACTCAGAGGGTAATATTATAGACCATTTACGTGAAGGGGCATTTTTCATAGGACGTCTAAGTCTGAGTTTGGACATTTGGGGAAAGCTGTCCAAAAGTCGGGTAGAGAACATATCCATTTTTGAAAATACAAAACGTCTATCTTCCCCCTCCCCCAAAAGAAAAAAAATAAATAAATCTATCTAGTGGGTCTATCTTTTTGTGGCCATTTTCAAATACGAAAACGTCCAAATGAAAAATGCACACAAACAAGCCATTGGGACGTACAAGCAGCCAGCATTCTTAACAAGACATCTGAGCAGAGCAGAGGGGCACTTTAGGGGGTACTGCACTGAACGTCATATTAAAAAGTCACCAGTACACATTTCACCATTACATGTTTTTATCATTTGGCAAGCCCTCCAAAACCCTCCCAAAACTTACTGTACCCACCTGTATACCACAACAATAGCCCTTTTGCCTACAGGTGTCATCTTTATTTAGGTACAGTAGGTTTTGTTTCGAATTGGGTTTTGGGTGGGTTTTAGAGGGCTCACCCTTACAATATAAGCAAATTATGTTGAAATGTGTACCTGGGAATTTTTAATGAGATGCTCACTGCAGTACACCCTAGAGTGCCCCTCTGCTCTGCTCAAATGATCTTTGGGTGATAGGAGGAGGTTGGTGACCACTGGGGGAGCATGGGGGTGGGGGTGGGGCATATCTTCAATGAAGTTCATTGCAGTGTTGGAGACTTCTGAATTGCAGTGAACTTCGCATAAAAAGACCCAGATACATATACCCTTATAGTGTATGGTGAATACAAACCCTCCAAAATTCGCCCCATATCTATTGGACTCAACTGTAATAATAATAATAATAAAAGCTTATATTCAGCAATACCGTGAAGTTCTATGCGGTTTACAAAGATTAAGCAAAGGTACAAATTGATTGACTTTAAGAGGGGAGGAAGAAAGAGGGTTAATAGGACAGGAAATCCATTTTTGAGGAAAGAGTGATCAATAGAACAAGTTACGCCTGCAGGTGTCACCTATATGCAGGTACAGTGGGATTTGGGTTTTGAAATGTTCAAATGTTCCACCATAAGTGTAATAGTTAAAGTGGGATATGGGCCTGAGTCCCCATCTTTATGGTTGATTACACTGCCCACTAAGCTACTCCAGGAAGCTACTTGCTGCTCAAACAGGACTGGCCATAACATCTGAAGCTATCATACAAGTAGGTATGTACTGTTTCATTCACATCTTTGGGGAATGGGAAAGGGTCAGTATCCACGGGGGGAGTGTGGCGGGACATGCCTTCATCCCTCCAGTGGTCATCTAGGTAGTCTAGGTACCTTTTTGGTACTTATATGTTGTTAAAACAGATCTAGCCCCCAAAAGTCCAAATTGTGCTCTGGACATTTTCTAAAATGTTTGATTGCAGAAAACCAATTTCATAAGCCCACCCTAGTCCCACCCAAACCACGCCTCCAACATGCCCCCTTTAGATTTAGATGAAATCCTTCTAGAAAATGGGCTTTGAAAATAGCGAATTGGAAGGTTTTAGGCAAGAAAAATTCTGCCCCTTTATGCCACTTTTTGGATGTTTTATGTTTTGAAAATGAGCCCCATTGTATGCAGATACACTTGCTCTCGAGCTGATGTAATGTCTGTGCCTTCCATCTACATGCATTTCCTGCAAGAGTATTTTACAAAGACATCCAGGAGAAAAATAGACACCTTCCTGCATATAATAAATGTAGATCTCTTTGGCTGTACTATAAAAAGGCAGTGCAGTGCTCCCCCGGTCATTTGCAGTCAGAGATTCGCGGTCCCAGTCATTCGCGGTATTTTCCAACCATGAATAACTGGGCAGGAGAGAGCAGCTGGAGCGCTGGCGAGTGAAAGAAATCACTCGCAGTATGCTCTGACTGCCTCTTCCTGCAGTAAAGTCAGGCCTCACCAATCAGGAACTGCGTGTCAAAGCAGCTCCTGATTGGTGAGGCCCGACTTTAGTGCAGGAAGAGGCGGTCAGAGCATGCTGCGAGTGATTTCCTTCACTTGCCAGCGCTCCGGCTGCTCTCTCCGGCTGCCCTCTCCTATCTCTCCCGCTAACAACCGTATTCGTGGTTTGTCAAGAATCGCGGGAATTCCTGGAACGGAGTCCCCGCGAATATTGGGGGAGTACTGTATATCAAAGTCCTGACCCTTCACCTTGCATATGTAGCCCAAACTTCCTAGCTTGCTTTCTAAAGTTTGAGTTTAGACCAGAATGTTTTGTGATATGCAAACTGAGATACTGCAGGGTCCAGAGATGTTTGGACTGGGTGCTTGCCAAAATTCTGCTTCCTCACTCTGCACTCACTCTGTAGCTCCTCAGTATCTTTTCTCCCTTATCTTTCCCTATACTTCTCCCCAGGAACTCCGATCATCAGGCAAGTCCCTCTTGTCTGTGCCCTACTCCTCCACTGCTAACTCCAGACTACGTCCCTTCTCTCTTGCTGCACCATATGCCTGTGATGTAGGCAGCTGTCCGGGCCTACCTCGGTAATGAGACCTCGAACGCTATATACTGGTTTCAATAAGTATATATTTATTTAGCCAATCAATAACAGCTTACAGGAACAAATCATATAGTATATAGCGTAACAGAAAGTGATCTCTAGGCCTAGAGGTCCTCTGATGTCTGTTCTCCCCCTTCCCTTCTAAAGGCCTGGTTTTTATACATTTCTTAGTGGCCAACATCACGTTGGTCTAGATTACATGATATATCTTTATTGGCTACTTTCCTATGCATTACTGCTTAGTTACATTCTTTTATTGGCTGGTTGACCTGCGTCACGTTATATGTTCACTCTGTTTACCGTAAGACCTAACCTATTCCCCGAAATGCCTGTTTCTATACCATATATGCATTTCCGAGCAATAAACCTCCTTCCAACTGCAAATATTTCTGACACTTTAGATGATATCTTCGGACCATGGTCTGTTTATCTCTTCATGGTATCTGGCTGGGTGGGCCTTGGTGCACCACAACAAACCCACAGCCTCAGGACCTGTTGCTTTTTCTCTAGTTTTACTGCTACAGTAGCTAATTGAACTTAAAAACAGCGCATTTCCCCATCTTTCCATGCTCTTTAGTCAATGATGTGAAATATCTTTTCACAGCTAATTTACTGTTTCCATCAGCTGCAGAGATAAGATACTAGTTGCAGGGGGAGAGAAAGGTTTTTGTAGAGAGAACAGTTTCTGTGAGCTTATGGTTTTTCCTTATCCCACTTCACCTGGTTTAATAATGTCAGGACTTAAAGGGATTCTTCCAGAGGGATTCTTCCAGAGCTTCCATGCTTTACCTTCTTGCCATTTCCCTCCTTCTCTCACCTGGAACAGACTTCCTGAGTCCCCTCCCTGGCAGTATTTAAGTCCAGACTAAAAGCTTTCTTTTTCAAGGTTGCTTTTAACTCATTACTCCCTGGTCCTAAAGCATCCACTATAGGCTCCTTGTGACCCTGGGCAGGTCACTTTGAACTCTTTTGGCACAGGTACCAAACTTAGATTGTGAGACTGCTATGGACAGAGATAGTACCTGCATATAATGTATACAGCACTACATACGCCATAGAAAGATTAATAGTAGTAGTAGTCACTGGCGTAGTGAGGGTGGGAGGCACCCGGGGTGAGTGTGCCCCCCTCGCCCTCTTTTCCCTTCCCCGGCATGAGCAGCATCTCCAACTTGCTGTCTGCGCTAGTGTTGGCTTTCCTTCTGATGTCATTTCCTCAAAGCGAAACAGTCTGGAGAACGGACCCCCCAGCTAGGTCCAACTCCAGGAAAGAGTAACTGAAAAATCAGCAGGTCTCCTACAGCCCCCCCCCCAGTCTCCCTTCTGCTATAAAGCCCACTCCTCCCACTCCCCAGACCCCCTAGAAACCACCCAACACTCAACCACATCCATAATACACACATACCCCAACCCCCACACACCCTCTCCCTCCTCCCCAGAAGCCTGATGTCATTTCCTAGTCACGGTACCCGGAAGTAACTTCAGAGGGGCACGCTGAAGCCGGTGCGAGCAGCAGGTTGGAGCTGTTGCTTGTGCCGGCGAAGAACTAGAGGTATGGGGGGGGGGGGGCGTGAAGGTGCGCATGCCGTAGGAGAGGAGTGGGAAGGTGCGGGGGCAGAGAGGAAGAGAAGTGCCAGCGCCCCCACCAAGACGGCGCGTGGGGAGGGTCACCCCACCCCCACCCCTTACTATGCTCGAGAAATGGGCATCGACATGGCAAATGAGGTTTAACGTGGATAAGTGTAAGGTGATGCATGTCGGTAACAAAAATCTTATATACGAATACAGGATGTCCGGTGCGGTACTTGGAGAGACCCCCCAGGAAAGAGACTTGGGAGTACTGGTCGACAAGTCGATGATGCCATCCGCGCAATGCGTGGCGGTGGCAAAAAGGGCAAACAGAATGCTAGGAATGATTAAAAAGGGGATCACAAACAGATCGAAGAAGGTTATCATGCTGCTGTACCGGGCCATGGTACGGCCTCTCCTGGAATACTGCATCCAGCACTGGTAACCGTACATGAAGAAGGACACGGTACTAATTGAAAGGGTCCAGAGAAGAGCGACTAAAATGGTTAAGGGACTGGAGGAGTTACTGTACAGTGAGAGATTAGAGAAACTGGGCCTCTTCTCCCTTGAAAAGAGAAGACTGAGAGGGGACATGATCAAAACAATCAAGATAATGAAGGGAATAGACTTAGTAGATAAAGACAGGTTGTTCACTCTTTCCAAGGTAGGGAGAACGAGAGGGCACTCTAAAATTAAAAGGGGATAGATTCTGTACAAACGTAAGGAAGTTCTTCTTCACCCAGAAAGTGGTAGAAATCTGGAATGCTTTTCCGGAGTCTCTTATAGAGGAAAATACCCTCCAGGGATTCAAGACAAAATTGGACAAGTTCCTGCTAAACTGGAACATACGCAGGTGAGGCTGGACTCATTTAGAGCACTGGTCTTTGACCTGGGGGCTGCAGCATGAGTGGACTGCTGGACACGATGGACCATTGGTCTGACCCAGCAGTGGCAATTCTTATGTTCTTATGTTATGGTAACTTCCTCTCAAAAATATGCACACAGAAAACTGTGCTTCCTAAGCTGTTTTCATATACTTGTAGAACCATGTATTCAATATGTAATCTAAGAAACCTATCACCTCCTGCCACACATTTATGTAGGAAGGCATTCCTAAAGATATGCCCCGTATGCTTTTCCCATTTGTTTGAATGTTGATCATATAAGAAGCCATTTATGAAATACAGTTTTGAAGAACTCAAGTCATTTTTGCTTGGGAAGAATTGTAAGAGAGGGACTGTGTGAGCTATTGCCCTCAGTGCAATTATCCTTTTGCACATTTTACAGTCTCGGCCTGGTGGAGAGTGGTGCATCACGAAGACAGCTTAAGAGAATAAAGTAACACAAAGAGCTTGATTCACAGAGGATTTTCTCGCATTCTGTTTCTACGGGAAAATAACCTGGAGGAATCAGGCCCTAAATGTACATGAGAATATTAAAAAGCTGCTAATAATGAGTTAAAAAATAATTTCATCAATACAAATATTAATTTCAAGTAGAACTTCTATTGTATGATACTGTAAAGCTTATACTGGAATCAGAAATGGGGGTTCAGAACCCCTCCCCACTTGCAGGACACACAGCTGCCGTTTCTCTTCTAGCTGCAGCTGCACAGAAATGTCATTCATCTGGGCTGTTCCGTTCAATACTTACTAGATCTCATCCTGTCATAATCTGCATGTGGTGATTTCTCTGAGGTTTTCATGCTGCACATAATCCTTCTACCACTTAAAAGCTAGGACCCTCAGTTTTCCAAGGATATATATCTTACTTATGCTAAACAATTCCAGATGTATAGTCATTTATAAATGGCTTGATAAGGTAGGAAACTATCTAAAATAATGGCCAAGATGGGAATTCTAAGACTCTAGCAGCTGCTTGGATGACCTTAAACTTGGCCCAAAATGATGAAAACCAATGAACTAGCATCTTAAAAAAATTATATATATGTAGAAATAAAAAGTAAGGAGGAGCTGCTTTACATTTTTCTTGAGCAGCTGAACGTCCAAAATGACTGCTAAAAGGCTTGACGATGGAATTTTTGACATTAAGGCTGATAGTTGTTCTAACAGATTTCAAGTCTTGGATACAAGTATACAAAAAAAGGCTAAATGGTGGATACTTAAAACAAGGTCAACTCGTACAAACTGTGAAGATTTATATGTATAACCAGAATTGGAGATAAAGAATCAATCAAAATTGGAGATAAAGAATAGGGATAATAATAATTAATAATAATAATTTATTTTTTTATACCGCTATACCAAAAAGTTTGAAGCGGTTTAGAACAAGGATAATTAATACATACAGTGTGATTAGAAATGACATAAAAGGTAAAATAAGCAAATAAAATTGAAATAGATCAGTTAAAACATGAGATTTTTGTAAAAATATGGAACGTATTAAGGCGTCAGTCTATCAAACCGATGGGTCTTTAACAGTTTTCTAAAATCAAAATAAGAGGTAGCCTCTAACATAGTTTTTCCAAGCCCCGTATTCAGTTTAGCGGCCTGGAAAGCGAAAGTTCTCTCAAGATACTTCTTATAGTGACAGGATTTAATAGAGGTATAGTTAAACAGGTTAATCCTGCGTATACTCTTGTTAGAGTGACTCAAGAGAAAATGGAGGGCAAGATAGTCTGGTAACATATTGAAAACTGTTTTATAGCAGATACTAAAGAATTTAAACAGAACTCTGGACTCTACCGGCAACCAATGAAGTTTTTGATAAAAAGAAGTAATGTGCTCCCATTTTTTTTAATCCAAAAATGAGGCGAACAGCTGTGTTCTGAATCAGTCTCAGTTTCTTCAGTATTTTCTTGTAAGCCCTTAGATACACAATATTACAGGAATCCAGGATACTCAAAATAGAAGACTGCACCAGCAGACGAAAAGAGGCTTCGTCAAAGAACTTCTTAATGGTGCAGAGTTTCCAGAGTACCGAAATACATTTTTTTTCAACACTAAATCAGTATGTTTTTCCAGGGTAAGGTGTTTATCCAGAGTTATACCTAGTATTTTTATGCATTGTTCTATGTTATATTCCCTCCCACTCACATGAATCGTAGTTTCTTTGATCTTATCGTTGGGCGTTGCTAAGAAAAATTTGGTTTATTCAGTGTTTAGTTTCAGGCAAAGAACGGAAGGTAAAGGGTAAAGCGGATGGGACTTGATACATCACTTTTTCTGTGTGGTTACAGTCAAAGCAGTTTACATATTTTAGACAACAAGTTTTAGTCAGCAAGTTGAGACGCATAGGGGGAGAAACAGAAGGGGAGAAAAAAGCAATATGGGAAATGGAGAACTGGAGGGGAGTAAGGGAAAAGAGATGAACAGACACCATGGGTTGGGATGAAACTGAGGAGAGGGAGAAGGTGGGAGATAAAAGGTTGAGAGGGAGAAATTGAGGGCTGGGAGGAGAGAGAAACAAAGGAGGTTAAACAGAGAAGGGAAAAGGAGACACAGAATGAGATGGAGTAGCACAAAGCTAAGAGAATGAAGTAGAAAAGGGAGGGAAAGGAGCAAGAGAAATGTTGAAGAATAATGAAAAATAAGAAATGGGATAAGTGGAGAGGAGAGAGAGAGAGAGACAGTATTGGAAAGAGGAGAAGGGCAGAAAACAACTGGAAAGAACTGACATGGAAGACAGAGATGCCATAGAGGGAGGACCGCAAGAAATGGAGAACAGACAAGCGGCATGTAGAAGTTAGAATGGCTGACAGAATAAAAGGAATGGGAGAATGCAAGCAGCAAAAAGAAAAAGAAGCAACAAAAGACAAAAATCTAAATACTTAGGGCTCCTTTTACAAAGGTGCGCTATGCATTTTAACGCATGCACCGGATTAGCGCACCTACCGCCTGCTCAAAAGGAGACGGTAGCGGCTAGCGCGCGTGGCAATTTAGCGCACGCTATTCCGCATGTTAAGGCCCTAGCGCGGCTTTGTAAAAGGAGCCCTTAGATTCTATAATTTTTGAAAATGCTATATTAAACATTTTGCACACAATATATAGGGGTCCCTTTACTAAGGCACGCTAACCGATTTAGCGCCCATTATATTCTATGGACGCGTTAGCATTTAGTGCGCCTTGGTATAAGGACCCCATAACTATTTAAGTGTAATTTCCAATATGTGCATTTCTCTAGCACAGATTTCCCTGTACCATTTAGCCCAATATTTTATTCCCTTTTAATTCAAGATGAAGGTATGAGCTTTTTCCCTTTAGCTGCCCCCCATCCAAGTCTCCCTGAAGTCAAGAATCCAAATGGATACTGTCTGTAGTTACGGGTCCAATTAATACAGAAAGCATTTGAAGTCCAGCTTCAAAACAAAGCTCTAGGGATATCCTAGCTATGGAGCTTAAAAGTAAATCAAGCCATAAGGAGTGTTTCTAGTGAAGAGGATAGAAATGCCATATTTTCTTGTGCAGTAAAAGTCTTGGCTTTACTAGAAACTACAACATGGCTTACATTGCAAGATGAGTGGTTCTTGTGACACAGGGGCCCTTTTATTAAAGTTTAGCGTGCACTAATGCCCAGATTCTCTAACTGGTGCCGAAGTCGGCGGCCGCCAATCACGCGTCAATCATGTGACGGCACCTATTATAGAATTGCGCCTCAAAAATCTAAATGGTCCAGGGCTGAGCCAGCAGGACTGCCCGAAGCCACGAAGCCCTAAGCTAATCAGGGCCTTACTCCCCTCTCCCAGTGCTTCCCAAGATGCACAGACAGGGGGAAGGGGCCACCAGTTTGAAGAAGCGGCCCTATCGGCAGGAGGGAATGGGCATTCCTCCTGCCGATGTTTCATCCAAAGGTACAGGGGGATGTGGAAGTGTGTGTGGGGATGGCGGAGGGGTATGGAGAGGATTTTGGGGGAGAGGTGTTTGGCTTGGCGGGAGGGTCTCTCTTTGGAGAGGGGCTGGTGGGATTGGTGGTTGGGAGGGAAGGAGAGAGGAAATGGGGATCTCCCTACCGGTTCAACTGATCGTAGCAGGGGAAGCCCCGATCAGCTGAGCTGGCAGCACTCCCCGAACTGGCTCAGCTGATCAAAGATTCCCCTGCCTCGATCAGCTGAAGGCAAGATGTGCATTATGTTCAGGATTCCCCAGCAAAGACACACGCTGGAAATGTAGGTCATGGTTTTCCAGGCCTACATTTCCAGCACCTATCTTTGCATGAATCATACTAATGAAGGTGCTTTAGGCCAGTGTTCTTCAACCTTTTGACACCTATGGATCAGTGGAAATAAAATAATTATTTTGTGGACCGGCACACTGGGCTAAGTCGTGGGCCAGACCCTTCCCCATAATAATACTAATTGTAACACCATTTTTTCCATTCATTTTTCATATATACACACACACACAATATAATTGTATTAACAACACATAATGGTTAACCACAAAATTAAACTACACAAAGCACACTGTATGCTTCTCAATATTCATTCCTACCAGAACACAGATAACCCATGCAAATACGGGACCAAAAACTAACAGTACTTATATATACAATCAAACCCTATGATGCAAGACTCTGCTTGCAGTACAACTCCAGAGGAAAAGAAACAAATGCATTTCAACAGATGAAAATCAATCACTAAATTCAAAAATAAAATCATTTCCCTTACCGTTGTCTCCCTCCATCCATGCTGTGCCTTGCCTTCTGCCCTGCTCCCGCCTGGCTGTTTTATGCCCCCCCCCCCAGGTATTATCTTCAGGCCGGCTCCCTCTTCCTCAGTGCTGCAGTGCACAAAGCTGTGGGCAGCAGCTCCTCGCACGTCCCATCTGGAAGCCTTCCCTCTGATGTTGTGATGTCAGAGAGAAGGCTTCTGGTTCAGGCGCAGGACCCGCGTAGGTTTATGCACTGCAGCACTGAGGAAGAAGGAACCAGCCGCATCGATCGCACCATGGACCGGCGGTTAACAAACACAATCTCGGGCCCAATACACCTGCTGGCCCTGCGGACCAGCAGGAAATTTCTGTGGTCCGGCACCGGTCTATGGACAGGTGGTTGAAGAACACTGCTTTAGGCCACTTCTGGCATTAACCATGCCTACTTTGGCATCCAGTGGCCTAAAGCACCTACATAGGCGTGATTCCAGCATATTTTATTTAGGTGCCAGTAGGCACTTTATTTTACTGTCTTTCACCAATTTACGCGGCATTTCTCAGTTCACTTAGGCACTGGTAGGGCACATACCAGTGCCTAAATTAAACGCCATTTATAGAATAACTAAAACAGAGTGAAGAATGTAAATCTGCTCTGAAAATCTGCTCTCATTATTGAATGATTGCCACATTCATTGGAAAAAACACCAAGTATTAAAACAAACCTTAGATTGTGAATCCACTACGGTCAAAAGAAACAGAATATCTATATGTAATATTTAAACCACTTTGGTTGTACCCACAGAAAGGCAACATATATAGAATCTAACAAACACCTTTTAAATTATGTTAACCCTCCCCCCCCACTCATTTCCATATGAGTATTAGCTATAGGCAGAGTGACTCGAATTATCAGCATGGCTGAAGCTGGCATCCCATTTCTGGTTCCTGAATAGTAAAGTTAGAATTTAGCAAAAATATAACTTTTCTTCCCCCCCCCTTAAATTATTCCTTTCACTAGAGAGAAAAATGTAAGGGAACAGATACAACACGACCACTTCCAAACAGGTACGCAAACTTGGATGGCTTCTGCCTCACACCATTATAGGACAATTTTCAAAGGCAGCTCTGCACACAAAACAGGGTTTTTATGCATATAAATGGAATTTGTGAAAATTCCACCATAAACACGGGCATAGGTATACAAGTATAGCTAATATACAAATTATACCCATAGGCAGCAGAATGGGGTGGGTCACTGAGGCCATGGCACAACTGACTTTTTGCCTCATGTAGCATCAGCAACTAAGAAGTCTGGGAACAGGGCCAAAGGTTGGTTTTGTTTGGCCCTCCGCCAACTGGAATAAAGGTTTTCTGCTGCCCCTTCCCATGCATCAGAGAATTTTCCTAGGGGGCAAGGTTGGGATGAAGTATGTGCTTACAGACATATTAGATTTCCAAATGGATGCATGTCATTTTTCATTGATAAAGTGTCCTTATAAATAGCAGATGCAAATTTATGTCTGTGTACTTTTTCCAAGTCCATTTTGCAATGAAGGTACATTGCAGGTTGTCCTGTTAATTTATTGGAATGTATTTCTCACCTGTGTGTTGTATTTTCCTAATATATCTTAAAAATGTACAAATGCATGAATTGTGCAATATAAGTTAGGAAATTTGTTCACCTGGATAGGGAAATAATCTTTCAAGTGCTTCCACATGGCCCATTGACTCACCCACTGTGATTTTCTTCCACCTAGAAGAGACATTGTGCACTCATTATGGAACTAGAGATAGTGGAAGTAAGTTAATGAATAGGTATCATTAAAAAGAAACCAAGAACTTCAGGTCATTATCTAGAAGTGCATAAAAGATGAGCAAAACCTATAAACGAGCAAACCGGTTCAGGAAACAGCAGCACGGCTACAGCTGCTGTTGACTTGAGGTTCTCAAGCCAACAATGAAAGGATGGAGAGTAGAGAATGACCCGGGGAAAAAAATCTGTCCCCGTCACTGCACCGTCCCCGGCCCACCATCCTCTGCACTGCCCCGTCACCGCCGTTCCCTTCACCGCCCCGTCACCGTCACCGCCATCCCTTTCACCGCCCCGTCACCGCCACTGCCATCCCATTCACCGCCCCGTCACCGTCCCCGCAGCATCCATATAAGCCTTAGTACTGCAATATTTAGCTTATTCCTTTCTTATAAATCAAAGTTCCTGCTGCTGAACTAGAGAAAGAGATGTTCAGCTGGCAGGGCTTTGTTTATAAATTTTTATCAACACAACTAATATACTACTTTATCCTAAAGCAAAAAATAAATAAATAAATAGAATTTATTTTCTACCTTTGTTGTCTGGTTTCTGCTTTCCACATCTTCTCATTCAATTCCTTCCATCCACTGTGTGTCTTCTCTCTGTGTCTTCCATTTGCTGTTACTGTGCCTCTCCCTTCACCCCCCCTCCAATTGGTCTAACACTCATCTTCTTCCCTCCGCTCCCCCATAGTCTGGCATCTGTCTTCTTCTTCCCTTCCAGCGGCTTCTCCCCACTCTGCCTTCCACATTTCCAAGGAAGAGAAACTTTTCCCTTTCACCTCCTCCTTCCTTGTGTGAGCCGGAACACGCGTTCCCCGCAGCCCCCACCCGCACGCCGGCTCGATCGTTTAACCAGCTTCCTCTCTCCAGCTCTCCTTAGTTTGCCGGCTTTTTTTTTCGGCGACCGGCACGCTTTCAAAGAGCCGCGCATGCGCGGCTGCTCAAAGTTCAATCTTCTGCTCTGCTGCAACTTCCTGTTTCCGGTTGAGTCAGAGCAGAAGATTGAATACTGAGCAGCCGCGCATGCGCGGCTCTTTTGAAAGCGTTCCGGTCGCCGAAAAAGAAAGCCGGCAAACTAAGGTGAGGTGGAGAGAGGAAGCTGGTTAAACGATCGAGCCGGCGTGCGGGTGGGGGCTTCGGGGACCGCACGATCCTTTATGCCTCACTGCGGTGACAAGACCATTCATCGCTCCATGGGGCGGTGATGGCCTTGTCCCCGTCCCCACAGAGGCTGCTAATTTTCATTCCCCGTTTTTGGCGGGTTACCTGTGGCTAAAAGCGGTAGCCACGGGTAAACCGCCACCGTGTCATTCTCTAATGGAGAGTTTAAGAAAATTGGAAAGAACTTTGAATCCTATTTACTAAACTACGTTAGTTGTTTAAGGTGGGAATTACCACGAACTGACAGTTAATGCCACACTTTAACAGCATGTGGTAACTGGGGTTGGGGAGGGCCATCATCGGCGGGAAGGGGGGCTTTTTTTTCTTTGTTTTTAAATAGGGCAGATATTTTGCGTATGTAGCATGCACAAAATCTCGGCCCATTATAAAAAAAAAAAGGTTTCCTGCCCCGAACAGCTGAGTGACAGGAGACTTCCCCTGTCTTTCAGTTGTTCAGGCTTCCTTTGCCAACTCTGCTCATGTGTGAGAGTCGCTCCCACAGCGATCAAACGGACAGGAGAGACGGGGATTACGGCAAACCTCCCCATGCAAACATTTTAGTGTATCAATAGCTCTTTTTGAATCGGCCAAAAATCGGATCGGAGCAGATTCACACAGTCTTACCAATCCTCTTTAGTACATCTAGCCCGCAGTTCTTATGTTCATAAAATTACCGGTATGCAGGTTGTCAAATGTAAGTGGTTCATAGACAACGGCACGAAAGACAAAGGCACGCGCCGACAACTGAGCACAAGACGGAGGTGTGCGCCGAAGAAAATTACAGTTTTTAGGGGCTCCGACGGGGGGTTTTGTTGGGGAACCCCCCCACTTTACTTAACAGACATCGCGCCGGCGTTATGGGGGGTTTGGGGGGTTGTAACCCTCCACATTTTACTGTAAACTTAACTTTTTCCCTAAAAACAGGGTAAAAGCTAAGTTTTCAGTAAAATGTGGGGGGTTACAACCCCCCACACCTCCCCACAACGCCCCCACAACGCGGCGCGATGTCTATTAAGTAAAGGGGAGTTCCCCCCACGCCCCCCCTGACGGAGCCCTAAAAACAGTAATTTTTTTTAGCGGCGCACGCCTCCGCGCTGCGCTCAATTGTCTGGGCGCGCCTTTGTCCTGGCGCGCTTTTGACCTGACACCAATGTAAGTAGGATCAATTGAGGATTCACATATAATTTTACATGAATAATGTTATATTATGTTAATTAGGGGGGGGGTCAGCCTTTACCTATTTGTTTCAAGGTCAGATTACATTACAAGAGGTTACCCAGGAAGTTACAATGAAAGTCTGACACGGACATTCAATAGGGTTGCTAGTACAGGTAGATCAGTAGTGATAAATACATAGGTTCTCTTTTACTAAGGTGCGCTAATCGATTTAGCGCGTGCTAAACGCTAACGCGTGCATGTTAGTCTATGGATGCATTAGCGTTTAGCGCGTGCTAATTCGATTAGCGCGCGCTAATCGGTTAGCGCACCTCAGTAAAAGAGAGGGATAGTTACAAGTACAAGTAGGTCATCATTGGCTCTTTGTTTTGTCCCAGGAGTTGCATAAGAAATCAGCTTTTACAATTACCATTTCAGTTACTTCAGGGTTGGCTCCCTGTCTTGGTATTAATACCTTTCAAGTATTTAACTGTCTGTATCATACCACACCTGTCCCTTCTCTCCTTTAGAGTACACACGGTCAGGTTCTTCATGTACGTCTTAAGAATAATGTATCCATTGGAAATGTACATAGGGAAACAGTTTTGGCTCATTAGGGCTTTTATCACGATTTTCAAATTTTTTTTGTGTTTTTAATAAATTTTTTTTAATGCATGGTAATTCACTTCATGCAATTAATTTAAAGGTTAATGCACAGTAAGGGGTAAAATTTGTAGTTACTTCAGCTTAATGTAGTATTTTACCTTGCAGTAAAATTTAATGCCACACCTATGGTGGGCATTCTCATTATTTTATATTGCAGGTCATGCTTTAAGGAACATTCAGATTAAGACATGGAACCTGTTCTCAGTTAATACAGAAACACTTGGGAGGAAATTCTTTAAGAGGCACTTTTAAGAATCCCTTACCTGAGCAGAGTTACGACTGTTTGTTTTTAGTTATTAATTCACGAGCTTTTATGTCTGGATCTGTAGGGACCACTGAAGAAGACAGCATTGTCGACACATCTGGAGTATTGCGTTCAATTCTGGTCTTCTTTTTCTCAAGAAAGATATAGTGGCGCTAGAAAAGGTTCAAAGAAGAGCGACCAAGATGGTAAAGGGGATGGAACTTCTCTTGTATGAGAAAAGACTAAAACGGTTAGGGCTCTTCAGCTTGGAAAAGAGATGGCTGAGGGGAAATATGATTGAAGTCTACCAAACCCTGAGTGGAGTAAAATGGGTACAAGTGGATCGATTTTTAACTCCGTCAAAAATTACATAGACTAGGGGACACTTGATGAAGTTACAGGGAAATACTTTTAAAACCAATTGGAGGAAAATTTTTTTCACTCAGAGAATAGTTAGGCTCTGGAACGCGTTGGCAGAGGATGTGGTAAGAGCGGATAGCATAGCTGGTTTTAAGAAAGGTTTGGACAAATTCCTGGAGGAAAAGTCCATGGTCTGTTATTGAGAAAGACATGGGGAAGCCACTGCTTGCCCTGTATTGGTAGCATGGAATATTGCTACACCTTGAGTTTTGGCCATGTACTGGTGACCAGGATTGGCCACCATACGGAACAGGCTACTGGGCTTGATGGACCATTGGTCTGACCTAGTGAGGCTATTCTTATGTTCTTAATGCTTTGGGTCTTAGATATATTTTATGTGGATGATTTAATTGTACTTTTAATAAAGCCTACATTTTAAACATCACCATCTCCACAGAGTTTTTTGTTTTTGCTGGATTTGTATTTTCTGTGGAGCTCCAAGGGTCAATTTCTCATTTGTGCTTCTGTGACTCAAAGATAAGCACCTAAAGTTAGGCACCTAACTTAATTAGCAAATTGGCTTCAACTATGAGCTATAACAAACTCATAATTGTACAAAATAAAAATGAATTGGGAGATGGGTACCTATCTTCTTAGGTGCAATTCTACAAAAGAAAGGTGCCTATCAGTGGCGTAGCGAGGGTGAGAACTGCCCAAGGAGGTTGCACCCCTCCCCACCCTCTTCTCCGACCCCTCCACCGCTTCTTCCTCAATCCTGCCTGACATGCACCCCCCCTACCCTTCTCTTGTACCTCTAGTTGAAGCAGTAGCCTGCAGTGGTCAAACAATGTGCTCCTCGCGACCTCGTCAGCTCTCCATCTGTCATCACTATGCGGGGCACCTGGAAGTGACATCAGCAGGAGAGCGAACAGGGTCATAAAGAGCACATTGTTGACCGCCGCAAACTTCAATTAGAGGTATGGAGGGAAGGGAAGGGGGCGCGCATGTAGAGGGGAGGAATGGGAAGAGGCGGGGGGTGAAGAAGAGGAGGAGTGCCGGCGCCTCCACCAACATGGCGCCTGGGGCCTATCGCATGGCGCCTGGCAGTGCCTAACACCAAATTGGGTGTTTAGGGGTGTATAAAGACCTAGGTGCTATTAGGCGTGATTCTCTACAGCAGTCACCTATAATGTAGGTCTTTAAAACCGTGGCCTATATTATAGGTGCCAAAGTTTTAAGTTAAGTGCTGCTAAGCATGATTCTGTAATGGGCACCTAAGTGGGCTGATATGCAATAGGCACCTAATTTTAGATGCCTATCTTTTTTAGGGAGTGGAGAGCTTATGTGCATGACAGAAGAGCGGGACTTGGGTGTGATCATATGTGATGATCTTAAGGTGGCCAAACAGATTGAAAAGGTGACGGCAAAAGCTAGAAGGATGCTAGGTTGCATAGGGAGAGGTATGGCCAGTAGGCCTGTATAAGACTTTGGTGAGACCTCATTTAGAATATTGTGTACAATTCTGGAGGCCACACCTTCAAAAAGATATAAAAAGGATGGAGTCGGTCCTGAGGAAGGCTACTAAAATGGTGTGTGGTCTTCGTAATAAGGCGTATGAGGACAGACTTAAAGATCTCAATCTATATACTTTGGAGGAAAGGCAGGAGAGGGGAGATATGATAGAGATGTTTAAATACCTGCGTAATGTAAATGCACATGAGTTGAGTCTTTTTAATTTGAAAGGAAACTCTGCAATGAGAGGGCATAGGATGAAGTTAAGGTGATAGGCTCCGGAGTAATCTAAGGAAATACTTTTTTACAGAAAGGGTGGTAGATGCATGGAACAGTCTCCCGGAAGAGGTGGTGGAGACAGAGACTGTGTCTGAATTCAAAGGGGCCTGGGATAGGCACATGGGATCTCTCAGAGAGAGAAAGAGATAATGGTTACTGCAGATGGGCAAACTAGATGGGCCATTTGGCCTTTATCTGCCATCATGTTTCTATGTTTATTTTTTGATAGTTTATTTTTCTTTGGAGTTTGTAAGGTATTTTTCTTCTTTTTTTAAAGTATATATGTGAGATTACTTTTTTGTTTGTTATTCTCTCTCTCCATACATGGACCTCACTCTAGAACCAGAGTTACAAATTTCATACTAAAGAGAGACCTTACAACTCTCTCACCTTTCTCGGGGGTCTTCCAGTCGATTATCCACCATATGCAATACAATACAAGCAGCGGCCACAGACTTGTAAACAGGAGGTAGGTAACCACCAATATACAGCTTGGTCCTTTTTAAAGAAAA
The DNA here is from genome assembly GCF_902459505.1 of Geotrypetes seraphini. Lineage (NCBI taxonomy): Eukaryota > Metazoa > Chordata > Amphibia > Gymnophiona > Dermophiidae > Geotrypetes > Geotrypetes seraphini. The sequence goes on along the minus strand of NC_047092.1, from coordinate 144,498,043 downwards.
TAAACCCAATATAAGATTTTAATGTACAGCTGAAGAGAAAATAATAAAGTACTTACAGAAGTGCCTTTCATCTGAAAAGCATCACAAAACATTGTACAATTACACTATTTCACCAATATACATGCACACACATCAAGGAGTAGAAGAATATCCTAGTGCAATGGGATGAGAACCAGGTTCGATTCCCTCAGCAGCTCCTCATGTCCCTGGGCAAGTCACCCAACCCTTTACTGGGTCAGGTCAGTCGCGTAGTAAGGGGGGAAGGGGGACGCTGTCTTCACAGGAGGCGCCGGCACCAGTGCATCTCCTCCTCTCCGCCCCTCTGTGTACCTCTTGAAGTGTTCACCGGCGTGAGCAGCATCTTCCACCTGCTGCTCACACCAGCCTCAGCTCCCTTCTGATGTCACTTCCTGGTCGCAGGACCAGGATGTGACAGCAAAAGGGAGCCGAGTCTAGGGCGTGATGTCATAAGGGAGCCAAGGCCAGCGCTAGCGGCAGGTGAAAGATGCTGCTCACGCTAGTGAACGTTTCAAGAGGTATGTGGGGAGTTCTCAGATGGCAGAGAAAAGTGGAGGGGGGCACAAGTTTCGGCAATGCCAGGCGCCAACTTCCCTCACTATGCTACTGGCTGAAGGTGAGAAGATAATATTCTGGGGCATAGGGTAGGAGGGAAAACAAAGCTGGCAGAGGGGAGAAAATATTCAAGGGCAGGAGAGGATGGAAAGTTGGGAAGAAAGGAGAAAATATTCTGGGGCAGGGGCTAAGCAGAGAGAAGGTGGCAAGACAATAATGTTGCTAGGAAGGGTGAATTTTTTTTTTTTTTTTAGGAGGGCAGTAAAGGAGAGGAAGATGTTGGATCAAGTAGGGGGATTTTTATAGGTTAGAGCAGGGGTGGGCAACTCCGGTCCTCGAGGGCCGAATCCAGTCGAGTTTTCAAGATTTCCCCAATGACTATGCATGAGATCTATTTGCATGCACTGCTTTCAATGCATAGTCATTGGGGAAATCGGAGCGCCAAGGCTGGCGCAAGCAGTGAGTTGAAGGTGTTCCTGCACCGGAGAGGAGCTAGAGATATGGTGACAGGGAATTGAAGGCACATGTGCGGACGTGGCGGGAAAGGAGTGGTTAGAAGCGGTGGGAGGCAGAGAGGAGGAGAGGTGCTGGCCCCCCATCAAGATGGTGCCCGGGGCGGTCATCCCCTCCTGTCCCCCTTGCTACGCCACTGCTCCCATGTACCTTTATGATGGATGAGAAACCCAGAATGCCATGTCCTAGGGAGTGTGTTGAGGAACAAATGGTTAATGATTGGATTGCATTTGGTTTGGGATTGCATTTAGCTTGGTTTCTGTTTTGAAACATTTGATTGTTTCTTGGCTTGGCTTCTGTTTTGAAATATTTGATGTTGTTTCTTGCATTTTGTATTTGGTTTGATTTTGTTTCCTCATCGACTCCTTGGGACACAAAGCAATCTAGTTTTCTGGATATCCATTGTGAATACACGAGAGATTTACATGCATTGCCTTTGTTGATTGTAAATCTCCCATTTGCCTTTGTAATAATGGATGTCCAGAAAGCCAGAATGTCAAGGTATGTCCTGGGGACTGGGTTGAGGAACACTTGGTTCAATTATTGGATTGCATTAGGCTTGGTTTCTGTTTGGAAACATTTGATTGTGCATTTGTATTTGGTTTGATTTGTTTCCTCTCCTACTCCTTGGGACACTGACCAATCCAGTTTGCTGGATATCCACTGTGAACATGAGAGGTTTGCATGCATTGCCTTTTTTTTATATGCAAACCTCCCGTGTGCTTCATGACAGATGTCTAGAAAACTCCAAAGTGAGCTGCATCAAGGGTCATAAATATCTCTGAGGCAGTAATGTACAGGAGTTAGCCTTTTTCAAATGAAGGAAAACTCTTGAATGAGAGGGCACAGGATGAAATAGGTGATAGGCTCAGGAGTAATCTAAGGAAATACTTTTTTACATACAGGGTGGCAGATGCGTGGAATTGTCTCCTAGTAGAGGTGGTGGAGACATAGACTGTGTTGGAATTCAAGAAAGTGTGGGACAGGCACGTGAGATCTCTTAGAGAGCGGATGAGTTAGAGGATGCAGCAGATGGGCAGACTGGATGTGCCATATGGCCTTTATCTGCTGTCATGTTTCTATGTTAAAACCTAGAATGCCTAAGTATATTCTGGGGACTGGGCTGGTTAAATTATTGGATTGCATTTGGTTTAGCTTCTGTTTGGAAACATTTGATTGTGGGTTTATATTTTGTATTTGGTTTGATTTGTTCCCTCGCCTACTCCATGAGAAGGTTGCATGCATTGCCTTTGTTATATGCAAACTTCCCGTGTGTCTTCGTGATGGATGTCCAGAAAACCTGAATGCCGAGGTATGGCCTGGAGTTGGGTTGTGGCCCTCTGCCTCAACCCCCAGTCAGCAAATGATCAGTGCAGCTCACCTCACTGTCTCTTGCTCCTATAATCTCAGCAGACTGGTAGGGGCACAGAGGCTTTAATTTGTAAGTGCCATGGTGACCTGGTGCCTGGGTTGTTGATGCCTGGATTGTATTTTATTTCTAGTTTTTTAATTTTTTTTTAATATACATTGTATAATGATGCTGTATTTGTGTTGAACCTTTTGTTATGAAATAGTGGTTTGTTTTTATATTGTAGTACAGCCTACCTTCTTGCAGTATTCAACTCAGTTTTTCTCTAAATGTTTTCATTCCTTATTTGAGGTCACTTATTCTGTAATGGAAGATACGTTTCGTATGTTCAGTCTGAGTACGGTGTTTGCCAAGCATATATTGTAGCTTGTGTGGTTCTAAAGCACTATAGGTTAGTTTTTCCAATAGGGGGTCTTCTGGTATTTTATGGCCTGTAATAATGCCAATGCTGCCTTTTGCTAGGTAGTCAAGTTGCTGTCTGTTGCAAGTCCATCCTGTTTTGGCAGGGCATGTTGCTGTGTATTTTTCTGGCTTTTTGTTACATAGTGATTTAGTAAATGACAGACCAGCATTGTCCATCAACACTCTGTCGAGAGTTTCCCAAACTGCTACGTACAGGTTATTCTACCCTCCTCCCCTAAATGGACATTTTCCTGTTTTGAAAATTCCATACTATACTGTTTCATATACCCCACAATTATCAGCAAGGAATCATTGTGGCTTACATAAGATTAATAAGGATTCATAACAGTAACATCAAGGATCAGTCAATATAGAGTTCATGTCTTGGACTACACTGAGAATAGATGTGTCTATAGTGATTTCCTGAATTGAAGGTAGGAAGGGATCTGTCACAAGCAGGCTGGAAGGCAGTTCCAACTCTTGGGACCTTGGAACTTGAAGGTGGGCTCAAAGAGTGATTTCTTCCAGATTTGACGTGGAGAAGGAAAAGACAGTTTGCAGCGTGGAGTCATTCTTGAGTTGTAGAAGGAATGCATGGCCTGAATAGTCAATGTTAGCGAAGTTAACTTTTCCCCATATATAGCCTTGTGGACCATACATGCAACTTTAAATTGGATTCTGTTCTTAACTGGTAACCAGTGCAGCTCTGCTAGTAGCAGATTGGCTTTTTCAAACCTGGCCTGACGAAGGATCAGTCTAGCCCAGGGGTAGGCAATTCTAATCCTCGAGAGCCACAGGCAGGTCAGGTTTATCAGGCTATCTACAATGAATATGTATGAGATGGATTTGCATGCATTGCTTCCTTGAGATACAAATCTATCTCATGCATATTTATTGTGGATATCCTGAAAACCTGACCTATCTATGGCTCTCAAGGACCGGAACTGCCTACCCCTTGTTTAGCCACTGTGTTATGGAGCAATTGCAATCTCTTAAGACCTTTCATTGGGATGTTACCATACAGAGAGTTGCAAAATGCCTAACCTCAGATTTCAATGTCATATCAAAAATGCCTCTATTAATCCATCACAGTTCCAATATTCCTAGTTTTCAAAAATGAAACACCACTAAAAAAAGTCAAAAAGGGGGTAGTAAGTCACAGAGTCAAACAGAATGCAATAAAAAAAAGTATCAAGACAGGACAAATTGTTTAAAAATATATGTATTGACTTTGAACCTACATATAAAGAGAAATCCTGGTTAATTCTCTGCCCACCCAGTAATGTAAGTTATTTGATGCTCAATTCATTAATTCCTTCATACATAACAGAAAAATATAAGAGAAAAGGAGAACTAAACATTACAAGTGGAGCACAGGTGGCCAAAGTGAATAAGCTATTAATATTTGCATCTATTTTGTTCCAATAGTTATGGATAAAAGAAAGCCATCTTGTGCTGAATATAGAAAGAGAAAAGCACAACTGGATTGTCTTTAGTAAAACAAAGGTACATTATGAAAAATTTTTTTTAATGAAGTCGCCTGAAGCAGAATTAAGTGCTGACCAACCAACTGCTAATTTGAATATGGAATTACGTTGCCAATCACAACATTCAAGAAGAAACAAATGCTGAATGTGAAATGACTAATCGAGGATGTCACCCGTGAAGAGAAATCGTTTCAAAGCAGTGATACAACTGCAGGATTCTTCTAAGCAAACACATTGGGCTTCTTTGACAAAGGTCTTAATGCATGGAATAGTGCGTGCTAAATTGCCCCACGCGCTAGCCGCTACCGCCTCCTTTTGAACAGGCGGTAGATTTTCAGCTAGCGCACGCTAATCTGGTGCGTGCATTAAAAACGCTAGCACACCTTTGTAAAAGGAGCCCATAGGGGCTGATTCTGTAAACAGCGCCTCCCGCAGCAGGTGCCTGCTGCATGTCAATTACCCAGGGTAGGCAAATCCAAAATAATATTATTAAATGAAAATACAACCATGAAGTTCCAGTGTAATGCGTCCATATAGTGTCATTTGGGCAAATAACCACTCACTGCTCAACACTTAAAAAATAGGGAGAGAAACATCATGTCATTGGGCCTCCGATAACACAAAATTATTTCAGGTCCTGTTCTGAACATTCAGGGGCTCCTTTTACTAAGCTGCGTTAGCATTTTTAGTGCACGCAGCATTTTAGCATGCGCTAAACCCATGCTACGTGGCTAGAAGTAACGCTCAGTGCTGGCGTTAAGGTCTAGCGCGCACGGCAATTTAGCGCGTGCTATTCCGCGCGTTAAAGCCTTAATACGGCTTAGTAATAGGAACTCCAAGTCTTTAATCATTTGAATCTCTACCCCAAGTTCTCAAAAAAGTCCAAATCAAGGCAACATAGTTATAAGATACTGTCAAAATAATCGCAACACCCCCCATAACATCCAAGAAAACTCATTGGGGGCAAGAAATACAGTTGCACAGACCATATGAATGGCGAATTATGGGACTTTAAAAATTCAATTCAGAAAATTAATTTAGACAAGTTTCTGCGTGATGAAATAGATTCATCAAAAGAATCACATGTGACCTTCTTCTGGACCGGCTAAGCCCAAGAAAGTGACTTTTGATACCAATTGTAATAGTTCCAAAGAGGGACAAGATGTGGGGTTGCCAACATCAGGAGGGAATATTGACTCATCCAGTAGGCAGTTTATTTTAGAACCAGTTCAAAGGAATCAGTCCAGAAACAGACATCGATCTCTGGGCTGGTACGGGCAGTTGTTCCTGCAGCAATCACATCCTGTAACCAAGTCACAACAGAGATGGAACATGCAGTAATTAATCTCTCTACAAAGTCATTGACAAATGCACAGCTGTGTGTACTTCAGTGTGGATTATTCTTTGTGTCCACTATGCAAACAGATATGTTCTTTGTGTATCCCACGTAGAATTGTAGGATGCTGCGGGGTAATACATTTTTAAAGAAATAAAATGGTAGATGACGTTTAATGTGAATAAGGGCAAAGTAATGCATGTGGAACAGAGTAACCTGAACTATGACTATGTGATGCAGGGATCCACGTTAGGAGTCATTGCCCAGAAAAAAGGCTCTAGGTGTCGTCGTTGAGGATATGTTGAAACCCTCAGCTCAATGTGTGGCAGCGGCTAAGAAAGCAAATAGAATGTTAAGAATTATCATGAAAGTAATGGAATATAAAGGTGAAAATGTTATAATACCCTTGTATCGCACCATTGTATGGCTGAACTGTATGCAATTTTGGTCACCGTATTTCAAAAAAAAATATAGCGGAATTAGAAAAGGTATAGAGAAGAGCGACAAACGTGATAAAAGAGATGGGACAACTTCCCTATGAGGAAAGGCTAAAGCGGCTAGGGCTCTTCTGCTTGGAGAAGAGACGGCTCAGGTGTGATAGGATAGAGATCTATAAAATACAGAGTGGAGTAGAAAGGGTAGATGTGAATCACTTACATAAGAACTGCCATCACCGGATCAGACCCTGGGTCCATCAAGTTCGGTGACCCGCTCACGCGGAGGCCCAGCCAGGTGCGACCTGGCGAAAACTTAGTCACTGGTATCCCTCTATTTGCCTTTCGAGGAGATGTGCATCTAACTTGCCCTCAAATCCTAGAATGGTGGGTTCTGCAGCAATCTCCACCGGGAGAGTGTTCCAAGTGTCCACCACCCGCTGTGTGAAGCAGAACTTCCTGGCATTTGTCCTGGGCTTATCTCCCCTCAGTTTCAGTCCATGACCTATTGTCCTAGTCACATTTGACATTGTAAATAACTTTTTGTCCTGCTCTATCTTGTCGATTCCTTTTATTATTTTAAAAGTCTCAATCCCCTCGCAGTCTCCTCTTCTCAAGGGAGAACAGTCCCAGTTTTCCAAGCCGTTCTTCGTAGCTCAGGTTCTCCATACCTTTTGCCAGCTTTGTTGCTCGTCTCTGTACCTTCTCGAGCAATTTTATATCCTTCTTTAGATAGGGAGACCAGTGTTGGACACAGTATTCCAAGTGTGGTCTGACCAATGCTCTATAAAGCAGCATTATAACACCCTCCAATCTACTCGTGATTCCCTTCTTTATTATGCCCAACATTCTATTTCCCTTCTTTGCCGCCGTTGCACATTGTGCTGATGGTTTCAGGGTCCTATCTATCAGTACCCCAGGTCCTTTTCTCGCTCACTGTTACTCAGAGTTGCACCTGACATGGTATACTCATGCTCCTTGTTCTTTCTGCCCAAATGCATCACTTTTCACTTTTCCACATTAAATTTCATCTGCCATTTCTCTGCCCATCTCTCCAAATGGCTCAAGTCTCTCTGTAGCAATGAAGCTACTAAGTAGTAGATTTAAAACAAATCTGAGAAAATATTTCTTCACAAAGCATGTAATTAAATTCTGGAATTCATTGCCAGAGAATGTGGTGAAATCAGCTAGCTTAGCGGGGTTTAAAAAAGGTTTGGATAATTTCCTAAAAGAGAAGTCCATAGGCCATTATTGAGAAGGCTTGGGGAAATCCACTGCTTATTCCTAGGATAAACAGCAAAAAAAATCTGTTTTACCACTTGGGATCTAGCTAGATACTTGGGACTTGGGTTGGCCACTGTTGGAATCAGGATAATGGGCTTGATGGACCTTCGGTCTATCCCACTATGGAAATTATTATGTTCTTATGTACTTTTATTTGAAGCATACTGCACACAGAAGGGTATCAGAGCATTAACAAGAAGAACCCACTGCAGCTGTCAGTGAGATTAGAGACTGAGCAGAGGGTGCCAGACATTTCTGAACTCCTATTTGATGGGGCTGGAGCTGAAAAGTCTTTGTTACAAACAATAGTGCCCGGTTCTAATGATTGATCAATTGCTGTCAAGTGGACATGGATTCCTAGATTCACTTTCTCCAGAATGTCTACTGCAGGAAGTTTAATGAATCTGTACCATTCAAAGATACCACTTGCTAAGAACATATTGGCAGCTGGCAGGCACCAATCGTGCATTCTTGGAATGTGACCACTGCGCTTGTTACTTGTTTAAATAAAAGTGGGATCTGTCAGCTCGTCTAGGAGCATCAAAAAAGTTGGAGCAGCTGTCAGAGCAGCAAAAGTTCCCAAACTGAAACTGCTTATTCTTTGCAAGCTTCCATGATTCCTACTGAACAAAAATAGCAATTTTAGCTGCTTTGTTCCAAAGCAAGGATGGGCTAAATAAATATAGAAAACTTGAAGCTGATGGTCAAATGCTTGTAGAAGAACCAGTAAAAATAAACAAAAAGAGAAACCCATAAACATAATTTAATATTGATAAAAATGACATGAGCAAGGCCTGACATGACTCATGGGAGTCAGAGACTATATCTCGGTGCATAAAAAGAGTGAATCTCTGCATATTAAGTCCAAGTATGCACAAAATAGCAATGCTAAAAATGTGCGTCAGTAACAATATTGGGCTATCAGTAGAAAATATTTCTATAAGTTGACAATCCTTGCACACACACACACACATACATAATTTGTTCCGACTCAAGGTTGTAGAATATGGAGATGTAGAAAGGGTTAATACAGTGGTTGACTTTAATTTTTTTGGTGCATTGGGCGGGAATAGAACCGAATCTATTAACACTTTCCACATCTCCATTCTCTACAAAGTGAACTGGCCCATTATGTAAGGGGAAGGAGAATGAGATGTGTGATATTAATTGATCTGTCTGAGATCATTTATGTTCAGTGTTCAAGGAAAAGGTTCTTTCTATCCCTTCTCAAGTAAGCTTGTCATTATGCCCATCATGGGTGAGTAAAACAATGAGGGAGAGTTGTGGCAAAATGTTGCTATGGTAATTAATGCTTCCTTGTTGAGGGAAGTCTGCCTCATAGCTTGAAGCAAGCCAATGTGCATCTTATGCTGAAGAAATCATCACAATCACTGTCCAATCCTTCAAGCCGTATCATCGCTTCCATTTTTAGTAAGGTTATAGACAAGGTGGTACTGGGACAGCTTCAGGCCAATCTCATAGTAGATGTACATCAGTATTGGTTTCAGAGAAGACACAAATTCTAAGTTACCAACCTGCAGGATAAAGTATTACATTACATCAGTGTTCTTCATCGCAAGGCTCCAGGTCAATGGAGGCCCCCAGGTACCTTTGGGGCAGAAAGTGCAGTTGATGGGATTTTTTCTTCATTCGCCCCATGCAAAGTCCCTCTCTTCTGTTGGGTCAGGTTAGTTTCTGTTCTCTTTTCCTTTACCTTTCAATAGATCTAGCTCTAGCTCTGTCCCGGCCAGCTGCTCTGCTTGCTTGCTTGCCTCCCTCCCATCTACGCATGCAATGGTCTCACAAAGCTGGGTTTTCCCAGCAGCACCTCAGCCAGGCTTCTTCTAGCCACTGGGGGAGCCTTCCCTCTGTTACAACTTCCTGTTGCCACGTGGGAGGGATGCATGGAGGGATGGCCTCTGGGGTGGCCGGAAGAAGCCTAGCTGCATCACTGCCGGGAAAACCCAGCTTTGTGAGACTGTCAGATGCATGGATGGGAGGGAGGCCAGTCAGTTGGTAAGGAGAAAGCCAGACTGAGAGCCACTGAAGAGTAGAGGGAGAGGAGGGCGAGAAAAAACACACAAACTGTGCAGAAGAGGGGCAGAGTGAGTGATGTGACATCGTGGTTGGGGGAAGGGAGAAGTAGAGAGAAGGAGGCAGGAAAGGGAGGAGAAAGTCTAGATCAGAAGAGAAGGGTATGCATTTTAGACACAGGGAGGAAGTGCTACAGTGAGAGATGCAGGAGAAAGGGGGTGAAGAGTACAAGAGGAAGGAAATAGAGAAGGGAGAAGCTGGACATGGGGAGGGAAAGAGACAAATGCTGAAAGAGGAAGCATTGGGACAGAGACATGGGATACTGTTGGAAAGGGGAGGAACGGAGACACAGAGGTGTGATATTGGATGGAAGGGAAGAGATGTGAGAGGAAGGAGATATACACATGGCTAGATGGAGGGGAAGAGATTTTTCACATAGATGGAGGGCAGGGAATGTATAAAGAGCTAGAGGAGATGGTGCACATATGTGTGGCATAGCGAGGTGAAATATAACTACGTGTGATGAATATTACAAAGTGCATAATGATGTGAATCATACTAAAAACAGTGTGGTGACCAGAAGTTACATCAAGGAGGGACTCGTCAGCTTGAAAAGGTTGATAAACACATAAAAGAGAATCCGAGATGCAATATTTGATGCTTAATAATCTTCTCCTGCAACAAATTTACAGGGTAGCCTCACTTACCTAACAAAAGAAATGTAAGAATACATTGTAGCACACCAAGCTGCTGGCTGCGCTGGGTTCTCTTCTCCTCCACCTTGGTCCCCTGTGCCAAAAATCACAGGAAAATGCATTAGTAACAATCAGAGCAAAACAAATGATCAAGCTGGTTCACAGCAAAGTGTGTGCGTGTGCAGAGGTTCCCCCCACCCCCCCAAGTTAACATACACCAGTTTTAACAGATTGTGGAAAATTCTGCAACTGTTTCCCATAATATCTTTCAAGCATGAGTGGGTGCAAACTATGTTGGACACATCATTATTTGCAACTGAGAAACACTCAAAATGTTATCTCTAAGTCTGAAGAAGTTGATAATAAAATGGATCATTTGGATAATACAGTGAAAAAATTGGATGCCCGAGTGGCTACTTTACAACTATCTGAACTGTCTGGAATTAAAGATAGAACTTTGGAGAAGTGAGAAAAAAAATCAATCTAGGGCATCTAATTTGAAATTTTTAAATTTTCCACAATGTCAATTGCTTTCAGCAGAGGTACTATTGAGAAAATCTCCTTATCTAATTATGAGACTATTACTATTACTAAATATTATTTGCAGAATTTTTGGAAACTACTCAAGATGATATCTCCACTCGTTCGACCCTTCTGGTTTCTTTTTTGAATGAACAAGATAAAATTACCATTTTGAGAAATTGTTTTGTGGTGGGAGTCTTCGGATTTTCCAAGACATTTCAAGAGTTACCAAGGTTAGAAGGAAGCAATTTTTGCAACTTAAAGCAAGGGCTTTAGCTCTTGGAGCAACCTTATTTTAAAATTACCATCAAAATGTTAAGTAATGTTTCCTGATAAGGGATATGTCTTCTTTGAGCCAGCCCAATTGGAAAGGCTGCTATTGGATAAGGAAGTTATATGATATCAACTAATAGGGATTATACTCATATATTGAGACGCCTTCGTAGTTACCAGGAAGACCGACTACATGTGTCTTGTTTTCTTTATAATATTTTTCTTTCTTTTGATAAAACAAACTGTAGATATATATTTTTTTCATTCATTGCATAATTAAAGGGTCTTTTGACTAGGCTTAATTATAAAATAGGTTTAGTGCACCCTTATGTGGGCCTTTCCCACGTGATAAGCCCATTTCTAATACAGCTGTCAAAGGGGCTTTTTGCTACAATTTGTTTTATTTTTGGCCCTGCGCTTGTTAGCATAGGCATATGGCCATTTAAAAAATGTTACCACTGGAGCACTTAGGGCAGGGGTGTCCAATGTCGGTCCTCGAGGGCCGCAGTCCAGTCGGATTTTCAGGATTTCCCCAATGAATATACATGAGGTCTATTTGCATGCACTGCTTTCATTGTATGCTAATAGATCTCATGCATATTCATTAGGGAAATCCTGAAAACCCGACTGGATTGCGGCCCTTGAGGACCGACATTGGACACCCCTGACTTAGGGCCAGATTCTGTAAATGGCTCCTAGAAAAAAGGTGCTGGCCACGTCAGTCGCAATTAGGCACCATTTACAGAATTGTGCCTAACGCAATCCTGTAAGGCAGTCCTTGATTTCATCAAGGAATTTTATCTCCCTAGCATGTCCTGATGTTACATTCACCCAGTCAATATCAGGGTAGTTGAAATCTCCCATTATTAATATCTGTTACCCAGTTTGTTAGTCGCCCTAATTTCTGATAACATTTCGGCATCGGTAATGTAGGCCAGGGTTTTACTGGCATACATTGCAGGCGCCTAAGTTGTGTTTTTTTGTGGGGTTTTTTAAAAAAAGAGAATAACACCTGGTGGCACCTATGACTGTCGCCACCCCAAACACACTCACTTAGGTTTTAGGTACTGCTAGGCGACATGCAATAGGCCTTTTATAGAATCAGGTAGGCGCCAACTGGCCAATTACATTTTTTAAAAATTAGCTTGTTAAAGCTCATAATTGAATCTATTAAGGTGGTTTGGGTAATTCAATTAGGTGCCTAATTTCATGCGCCTCTTATAGAATCTGGCCCTTACTGCCTCCTATTTAGGAGATGCTAAGGGATTCCACATTATGGACACTGAAACCAATTAGCACTATGTTTGATCTCCACCCCTGATACACCCCCTCCATAAAAAAAATAAGAAAAAAATATATAATGCACACTTATCAGGTGGATGAGAAAACTAACATGAACACTTTAGCTTATCAATTGTTAGGGACTTATTAGCGCCTAACACAGCTTAGTTAAGAGCTCCTAAGTTGTGGAATTCATTGCCAGAAGATATGGTAAAAACAATTAGCATAACTGAGTTTACAAAAAGGTTCGGACAAATTCCTGGATGGAAGTCCATATCTCATTATTAACAATGGGGAAAGCCACTGCTTAACCTAGGAGGTAAGCATCATGGAACCTATCTACTTCTGGGAATTTGCAAGGAATTTGCAGTCTGCACTGACCCCTGCTGGATACAGGGCTGGTCTGACACAATACATTTAAAGCAGCCAACAAAAATGGAAGCAGTTTCATAAAGTCAGTGCTGCCTGCAGGTTAAAGGTCCTCTTAGCTCCATGGGTGGCCAAATTAATATCCTGAAAATACAGGATTGAGGCATGAGTTTTTGATGGCAAAAGTCATGAAAAGCTCATGCCACAATAAATTGGTGCCACCAGCCTCAAATTTTTCCATCTTCATGCTATAAGCAGAAATCAGGACAAAATCAGCTTTTCTAGATAGATCAAGATGAGGTGGGCTGCTCTATAACAGGGCAGTTTTTCCCCAGTTCTTAACTCTGTCTTTTGATCACAGCTCTTTAGCCAGATGCATATTCAGGGTAACCACAATGAATATACATGAAAAAAAAATGCATATACTATTTCCTTGTATGCTAATTTATCTCATAGATTTCAGGATATCCAAAATGAATATACAACTACCCGTGGGGGCCTCCAAGACAAATTTGGCAAGTCCTATCCTTGACAATACTTGTACAGTAGCAGAAAACACTTACCATTTAAAAGGGTAATCTCTCATAACAATGAGTGCTTGTCTGATCACCAAACTGTAGTGGCCAATTCCATTTATTGATAAAGACGAATGCCACCCAGTCAATCAAATGCCTGTTCATGGAATAAATTAGTGTAGTTATTGTATTAGTTCATTTGAATGCAGAACAATAAATGTCAATACATGTAATAAAAAAAGACATGGTGATAATCCTTTCATTGGCCAAAGTTAATACATATTTTTAATCTTCTTTGGGGAGCTGAAACCTCCTTCTCACCTATATTTTCCCAAAGGTTGATAAATGACAGTTACTTGGAATAGTAATGGCTTGAATAGTGAATGGAGTGGACTTCAAAGGAAGAAAAGGAGTGGGACTGAGAAAGAAAAAAAAGAGATTGAAGTCTACAAAAAGAGACTAGTAGCAGCCCAACCGAGAAGGTTTAATTAACAGGAGAAGGTATCACATGACAATGCTGAAGCCATCTCCTCAAGCTGCCACTATCTTGATACACTCAAAACACAGTCTCTGATTGGTGCAGTCTCCTGTCAATTAAACCTCCTTGGTTTCTAATACACTGTTTTGGGTGAATCAATATGGCGACAAATGCTGCCTACTGGCTTCACATCCGGTAATGGGCCAGGCCTCTGTCGCCATCTCCTGTTAATTAAACCTCTTTAAGCCCACCTTAAGCCCATTACCACCATTGTGGCCAACAAGGTAAGGCGAATGAATAAAAATGTAATTTCCATAACCAAGAGCAGTAACAAACAGTTCTCAGGGAAAGCCAAGTTTCAGTTAAAAGTAATAAGTTGTAGAGATAAAGAGATTCTGAATGTAGGTGAACATGTTGGAAATACAGCCAATATTCCACAGAGAACATGAGAAAAGAGGAAGAAGAAAAGGGATAGAAGTAACCCAGTAAGACTATTCTTATGTTATGAGTTAGAGTTTAATATACATAGAAGGTGTAAGAATTGACTTGGAGGGTCAGGATTGGGACCGATATCCCCAGCCGAAAGGAAGAGAATATTGATCAGACAAGGCAAGATGTGACAGAAGAGATGAGAATGAGATAAAGAGAAAATGGAGATGGTTGAAATGAGAGGAAGAAACTGTTTAAAGTGAAGAGAAGTGGACAGGGTAGAAGAAGAAATGGCTGGCGAAAAGATGAACATAAAGAAGGGGTAGTATGCTTGCTCTGGATGCTTATAGTGATTTGAAATAAGGAAAAAGACTGGAAAGACTTAGGGCTCCTTTTACTAAGCCGTGTTAGGGCTTTAACGCACGGAATAGCGTGTACCACATTGCCATGCGCGCTAGATCTTAACGCCATGGCATTGGTTGTAGAAGCGTAGCGTGCGGTGTAGCGCATGGTAATTTCCTGCGTGCACTAAAAACGCTAGCGCACCTTAGTAAAAGGAGCCCTTAGTACCAGAAAGTGTAGCAGAGCCATAAGAAACAAGAGAGAGACGATGACATAGTGTATGAACCAATGACATAGTGTATGAAAAGAAGCACACACCTGGTAATTGGCTGAAAAGAGGTACATCAGCAGGAGAAGCAAATCATGGTGGATTTAGAAATTGGCACAGAGAAAAGCGTCGATAAATCCAAAATTATGATTTTCCTATCAAAGATGGACTCACCCTTCAAACTCCTCTTAAGTTCAAAACTCAGTCTATCAAAGTAGTATCTTCATTAAAATGACTAGGAATCACGTTTGATAGTAAACTATCATACCATCTACAGATCAGCACAGTAGTCCAACTGTTGTTTCTATCGATTGCGAATGATAAGATCTCTGTCTAAACTATTAGAACCTGCTTCTCTGAATATATCGATTCACTCGCTTGTGATCTCATGCATTGATTATTGTAACGCCCTCTTTAAAGGCACAACAAAAAAAGAAATAAGAAGACTCCAACCGGTACAAATACTGCAGTAAAAATTTTATTTAATGCAAAAAAATATGATCATGTCACCCCATTTTTATATAAAGCTCACTGGTTGCCTACACAACACAGAATTACTTATAAAATTATTTTATTAACTTTTAAAACCAGAGAAAATAATCAGCCCGAATTCATTAATAACCTACTCATCCCTTACAACATTACAAGGTCATTACGATCTACAGCTCAAAACCTTCTTGTTACCCCATCATTGAAACATATAAATACATTAAGGATCTCAATCTTTTCTGTTATCGCCCCTTCTCTTTGGAACAGTATTCCAAACTACTTACGTGAAAAACTTACACTTACAGACTTTAAGTCAAAACTAAAGACATTTCTTTCTTGACACGTTTGACTCCTAATTGTCCTTTTAAGGACTACCTAGCATTTAGAAGGAATCTTAATACCTGTTCCCCTTCCTATTTTCTTCTCCTTTTACATGTTCTCTTTTTTTTTTTTTACATATTGTAGTTCCAGCCCTCCTTTCCCGCTTGTCTCTGTTCGCTAATTTTTTTTGTTAGTTTATGAGTCCTCAAAAGCCAGTATTCGTCCTAGTGTTGTTGTGTATTTTTTTTTTTAACTGTATTTTAGTCAGTAGTTGGTTTTAACATTTTTGTAAACCGCCTAGTTTTGATTAGGCGGTATAAGAAATTTTAAATAAACTTGAAACTTGTTCCCCATGTTTCATGAATAGTTTGAAGGAGCATGGGCGTCGCACAAGATGCAAGTCACAACATAAATGCCAGCTCTGGGGGGGTGTTGTGGGTGCTTGAGCACCCACAATATCAGGGGTATCAAAATCATAGGGGGTGCGAAACTTAACAAAAGTGAATGTTTCCTTTTCAGAGGAAGGGAGCTTGATCCACATTGTACAGGGATCTCAAAGTCCCTCCTTGAAGGCCGCAATCCAGTCGGGTTATCAGGATTTCCCCAATGAATATGCATGAGATCTATATGCATGCACTGCTTTCAATGCATATTCATTGGGGAAATCCTGAAAACCCGACTGGATTGTGGCCCTCAAGGAGGGACTTTGAGATCCCTGTACAATGTGGATCAAGCTCCCTTCCTCTGAAAAGGAAACATTCACTTTTGTTAAGTTTCGCACCCCCTATGATTTTGAAAAGGTGGCTCCTAGTGGTGTCAGGAATGACCAATGAGCAGATGCAGTACAACTTTCCAAGTGCTTCATGAGAAGCTGTTAATTTAAGAGCATGGGCATCAACAGCTAAAGTCCAAGTAGGTCATAATGGATGCAGGAGTCACCATGGAGGAAATTAAGAGGAGTATGCAGATAGGCTGCAACCATGACCTTCCATTTCTTCTTGTTCACAGGGCACCACAAATAGTCTATACAAGAGTAAGTTTTAATTAGAGAATGACACGGGGGCAAATTTGTTCCTGCAGGAGCTCAACTTCCCTGTCTCATCCCTGTGAGTTTTGTCACTGACACTGTCCCTGCCCTATTCCTATAAGCTCTGCCTTAACTGCACAAGGCTCGAACACTTATGATTTTAAAGTATTTGAGGCTTGTGCAGATGAGGACAGAGCTTAGGCATTGGTGGAATGAGGCATTATGACATCACAATCTGAGCTCTAAAATGTTGCTACTTATGATTTTAAAGTGTTTGAGACTTATGCAGATGAGGACAGAGCTTAGGCATTGGTGGAATGAGGCATTATGACATCACAATCTGAGCTCTAAAATGTTGCTACTTATGATTTTAAAGTGTTTGATGAGGATAGAGCTTGCAGGAAAAATGGAGAGTGTGGCACAGTGGTTAAAACAAGCCAAAACTGCAGATATGTACAATGACGTAGGCAAAATTTATTGTGACAACCAAACTATATATTAAAACCTTTTTACCAAATAGGGGACCCAACACTCTAGCGATTTTTACTATTCACAGTGACTCTCGGCGTTACATAACATCAGTTTGGCTTTATTATATACATTTGTTGTGACATATGTTTTTTCCTTTTTCCACCATGGACCCCTGATGAAGGTATCCGAAACACGGACCGTGTTGGGTCCCCTATTTGGTAAAAAGGTTTTAATATATAGTTTGGTTATCACAATAAATTTTGCCTACATCATTGTACATATCTGCAGTTTTGGCTTGTTTTTTCCTGGTTGGTTTTTTCACTGCAGACAAGGTTGGACTCCCCTCTTTTTGTTTCTGTTACAGTGGTTAAAACTACAGCCTCAGTACCTTGAGGTTGTAGGTTCAAACCCATGCTGCTCCTTATGACCCTGGGCAAGTCACTTAATCCCCCCATTGCCCAAGGTACATTAGATTGTGAGCCCACTGGTACAGACAGGGAAAAATGCTTAACTATCTGAATAAATTCATGTAAATCATTCTGAGCTCCCCTGGGAGAATGGTGTAGAAAAATTAAATTAAAAAAAAGAGCTTGCAGGGATAGGACAGGAAAATGAGTTCCTGCGGGGATGGTAAAAATTTGTCCCTGTGTCATTCTCTAGCTTTAATTGCAAGTTGTTACAAGTCTCCATAACCAGTGGCTATATTCTAAGATGCACAAAATGGCACAGCTTTCTACAGGGAAAAAGAGTATAATCATCACATAAAGCTACAGAAGTCTGAGCTCAAATATAGCTTGTCTGCATAGGTTTACTGTAAGAGAATTTTTAGATCAGCACCATTTCTCGGCTAACGCAGAGGCACAAGGGATATGTTGGTGAATTCTTAAAACATATGGGCCATGTGCAAGGCTTCTTTCGCATAAATATACCATGCCATACAGAAAGCATAAATAAGTACTAAGGAAAATAGAACAGAGAAAAAGAAGAGCCCAGCTGTAGGTGTCATCATTCCCACCATCCACGTGACACTATAATTCACAATATTTTCCAATACAAATATAGTAAAATTACTTGTTTGCCATTTTGTTTTCCTATACCAGGGGTGGGCAATTCCGGTCCTCGAGAGCCGGAGCCAGGTCAGGTTTTCAGGATATCCACAATGAATATGTATGAGATGGATTTGCATGCACTGCCTCCTTGAGATGCAAATCTATCTCATGTATATTTATTGTGGATATCCTGAAAACCTGACCTTGCTCCGGCTCTAAAGGACCAGAATTGCCTACCCCTGTCCTATACCATAACTACAATGTGTTTTATCTGCACAGAGTTTTAAGAATATACAGGTGGAAGCTGACTCTATAGCCCAAAGTGCATTTAACCACCATAGCCATAGAGTTGTGTGGAAAGAAAATGGCAACTTGTACAAACATATCATCCATTTCCACTGAAAGTTGTCAGAGCTATAATGGCTCGCTGTAGCAAGGACTGTATAAGTGGTATGGCCCCACAGGGTCACTCTCAGATTACCCTCTCCTCTCACTGGTGGTAGCAGAGCAGGCTGGGCAGGGTCACATAAAGTACAGTCCTCCAAAAAGCCAACACGGTAGTGTCCTCAGTGCATCTAAAACCATGTTTTTATATATTTCCAGTTTCTCCATTTCTACTGCATAGATACCGCAGCATATGTATATTCCTTTTGTCAGAGTCATTATTTCACAGAAAAGGTAGTGAAATGAGCTTGCTGGAGGCTCAAGGCTTCTATTTTAGTAAGATGCTGAAGTGACAAGCAATCTCGCCACAGATCTCGCTACTTCCTCTCCCCCCCCCCTTTGCAAGAACTGTTTAATCAAAATGGCATTTGAAACATCAGCCTCCAGCAGGAACTATATGCTTGATCTCCTCAAAATATCTTGGCATGACCCGCTCGACAATTTCGCTTTCAGAAAGGGTTAATGTAAATATATATTCATTGTATTGTAATTCTGCCCCTCATTCCTTATTTGATCATCAGAACTGCAGCTGCCGGTTTTCTCTGCCTACATTTCCTGCTTGCCAGCATCACACAGACACAGAAGTCATCAGAGGAATAAATGAGCATGTTGTGCTTTTACGGCCTAGGCAGGGGTTTCAGTCATTTGAGCCATCATTTAAACACAACAAAATATCCATCTCTAGATGTTAACAATTCTCACCCACTGTGTGTAAACCTCAACCTCCTCCCTCCACCCCCACCCCCCATCCTGCTCACATTCCTTTACTCGGACATGCACCCTGCAGTTAGCTTCTCCTCTAAAGCACTGACCTGCCCTTCTCATCCAAGGGAAGAAAATGGATGATGCTGGAGAAACATGATTCCTGGGATACAGAAATAGATAGATAGATATTTGCTTAATTCTAGCATCCGAAAGTCTTAAGGCTTCAGACACAATGCAGAGAGAAGAAAGGTACCACCAGGGTACTGTGCAGGATAACAGCATCTGTAAACCACTTTCTGATTGGTCAGCCTCCTAAACAGCTCCCTCAATCACCAAATGTAGCCTTCTGATTGGTCAATATTTTCTTTTCAGGTCAGCTGCTTTCTCCTAAACTGACAGTGAACTGAACAGAAATTACTTTGGGTTGCCCTGCAATATTTAAATTTCCAAGTCAGAGGTACCTCCAGGCATTCTGCTACGTAAGACAGAGATGAAATGGTGTCCTTTCCCAGAGCATCATGGGGAGTTTCTATTTCTTATAGCTCCAGTCAGGGAGGAGGGATATAGCACCCCTCAAGCCTTCAGTCAAGTGCACAATAGGGACGTGGTAGTTGCAGGAGGGGGGGAAGAGGGGAGATGAACTGAAAAGTGTGGAAGTGTACTGAAGGGTCTTGCCTTGAGATCTGGCTCTCGGCAACATAATACTTATGCTGCTGCAACTGTAGTGATTGAAGAGGGATATTGGGAGGCAGTTCTAAGTATATCTGCGTTACTCGCTTTTTTTCAGTGCAACACTTTTGATAGATGTTTGGGTGATAGCATCTGTGCTCCCCCTCATCCTAGATCCCTTCACATTCAGGGCGGAGGAGCCCCCACCTCAGAGCTCAGATAAGCTGTGGCCATGTGGTAGTTGGCTCCCCCTTCTGGCTATGTTGAACAGCTATTTGCACTTTTTTAAAGCTGGGCAGGGGCAACTTTTTTCAAATTCTGCTTCAGTCCCTACTGCTGTTCCCCCAAATTTGCCCAAATAGAGACTTCTGCTTTATATTGCATTATAGAACTGTCAATGCTCCCTAGTGTTTGATTAGTTATAGCTTTTAATTGCTGCTGCATGAACATCTTGGGCACTCTTAAAATTTGTAGCTAAGCTACAGAACAGATGCAGATATAGCAAAGATATAAACATAATATAGGGAGACACAGGACACAAATTTTTTTCTAAAATTGCACCCAGTGGATGATTTTGTTGCTAGAAAGCCCTGGAGAACAACTCACAGGTTAACAGGAGAAGCCCTGGGCCAGCTAGGGGAGATTTTTATGCCTACAAGTTAAAGTTACCTTCAAACATCTTTCACTAAGATATAGCTTTTTCCTCCCTTGCAGCATTATGTTACTGGTGCATTCTGTCTGACAATAACCAAAACAAGAATTTCAAAACCACATTATTTTATTTTTAAAAAATGCTGCCCATTCAATCCTAATCTATAAATCGTTTCCGATTCCTAATCACCACCTTCACATCCCAAAAAGTTATTTCTTGATCATTGTATTTCATGTCAAATTTCAAGGCCTCTTTTAACAAAGCCGCACTAAGCGGCTGCACTGCGCCAACGGCCCCGAAGCCCATAGAGATTTAAAGGGCTTCGGGGCAGTCGCCGCACGGTTTTGTAAAAGAGGCCGTTAATGTTCAGGTAACACCTATTCATATGCACTTATACCAGAAATTTATTGCGAGAGGCTACCTGAGAAAGATAGTGAAACAAGTGGCTAGACATACTTTTTTTTTTTTTTTTTTAAATCCTTGGGAGGCTTTAATACAAAAGTGAATTAACAGTTACCTTTTGTCCTAAATACTTTAAAATCTGATCAATTGTGCAAGATTGTTATGCATCTCTCTCTTCTGAAGGTCATCCGATATTTGACAGTGTGAGTGTTTTCGTGTCAGAGGAATGCTAATTTCTGTGATCAACTGAGCAAAGCTGACATTTGGACTAAGATTGACACTAGTGAATAGAGAACATAAATGTGAGAATTATATAGTTTATTCCATTATGATGGGGGGGGGGGTTCTTCCTTTTATTCAAGCAGAACTGGGAAAAGGAATGAATTGGGAGATGAAATTATATGCGAGTCTAAAGGAGTGGTGTATTTGATTAAATGGCCGCCACTTATATTACATAGGACTAACAAGTTGGAAGCACCTTAGGTGGCACATTGAGTACGGAAAATCTTCAATGCATTGTGTTGGAGCAGATGCAATCCTCCAAACAGAGCAATTTGAAGAAAATTTTGAAACAACGGGAGGAAAAATGGATATTTTTGTTGCAGACTGTGGAACCTAATGGTTTTTACATTAGGATTGAATGGTCAGCATTTTTTTTTTTTAAATAAAATATTTTGAAATTCTTGTTTTGATTAATGTCAGCCATGTATCCTGTGCTCCAATTGGTAGAGCATTATTGCTGCTTATTGGTCAAAGGAACAGGAAGAGACTTATGGGAAATTTTTTAAAATATTGGTGCCTTTTCCTTTCATGCCACTTTTTCCCTTGCTGGACCGGTGAACAGGAGCTTACCCCTGATGGGATTCTTTGTCAGGGTTTTGTTTGAAGTTTTATCGCTTTTGGATATCTATACATTTGAGGTGAAAGTTTGCTAAATAATTGTGACCAGCAATGAAGCCATATCAGAAGTACTGGAGGAAGACTTATACAGTAATTGAGGTAAGTGATATTTTCATTTTAAGGTTCCTTTTTGCTAAGAGTGATCTTTCTCTGCATCTGGATATTGCAATTGTTCAAGTGGAGTATTTAAAAGAAAATAGATTCACAATGACATTTTGGGTCCCTGCTTCGTGTACCCATGTCCGAGGTCTTTGTCCACTTGTGTTGTCATGCTATCCCAGACCTGGAGTGGCTCTGCTTTTTTGAATTTGAGGGTTGAGTTTTGACTTTGATTTGAAAGCCTTCAACAACGAGGCTGATCTGGTGCTAGGTTATTTCTTTGTTAATTAGATGTGAACTCTTTGTTATGAATTTATGTGAGTTTATGTCATCTATGCTCATTAGAGTTCCTTTTGTATTTTTACTAGTATTCTATACTGCTTTGTTCTTCCTGTAACTAAAGCGGTACAACAAATCCTTAATAAATAATAAAATGAGGAAGACAGCAACTTGAGCTCCACAGTTGAAAGTCCAGAAAGATATTAAAGTTGGCTTGGCAGCACAGAGCGAGGTGAAGTAGGGATAAAGGCTGGGCAGGTAAAGGAGAGACTGCTAGGTGGTGAGCTGGAACTGAGGAAGAACTAAAAGGTAGGGGGAGGGGGAGTACTTAAGGAATAAATTTTCCTTTATTGCTTTTTAAATTATTACTCCAATCGGCAGTTTTATTATTATTTTGACAAATAAAATACACAAAGAATTTGAAATGTTGTACACTGAATTCTCAGTGTTTTCCTGGGGCTAATCTGCTCCCTGGTTTAGATTACCTGAGGCTGGCACTTGCAGTACATACACTCACCAGAGTCTGATACAAATATATAAATTTATTGCTGTGCATCGTTATTACAAAACAGATATTTAATCTGCAATAGTCAAGCCACTGAATATCAACATACAGCACAAATTAATTCGGTGCCGAGGAATTTCTCTGAATACACAAACATACTAACATGGATTCAGGAATAAGTGTGTTTTGGCTCTCAAGTCCTGTTCAGAAACTCAATCATTTGTCAAGTCCCTGAAGAACAAAACACATTCCCATTACCAAAAAAAAAAAAAACTATAGCCCTTCATATACATTTTTATAATATTCCATTATTCACATTAAGATTTATACATTCATTTTTGTATTCTTGCAGTCAATTTTTCCAAATGATTTACAATTTAATATATAGAAATCCATGAACCTTGGGAGGTAGGAGGAGAAACCTTTCAATTTGCCCCGACGCGTGCTTTAACAAGTTGGGTTTGAGAGAACCAAAGATGAATGAGCCCAACACTTCCACTAACGACCACCACAAAGTGGCTGCTTAACTGAAAATGAGAGTGTCATGCTCAGGGATGCCGTACTTCTCCTTATGCTCCTCAAACAGTTCTCTCAGTTCCTCCAAGTATGTGTGGTGTAGCTGTTCAATCTCTTCCACCGTAGGATTCAGATTCTGAACTACAACGATGGGCTTTCCCACTGTAGTAAGACAGCAATTTTTTTAAAAGTCATTAGATTAAAAATCAATGGATATCTTTTCATCAATTCTATTAATTGCCTGCCAATGTGGATACTGTACCTTCCCCTCAGATACCATAAGCCTGCATTCACAGGCAGTCAAGGCAATGGCAAAAAGTAAAAATTATGGGGGGCATGTACCTCCAAAGATCCTCCATTCCCTCAAGCCTCCTGAGCAGAATTACACCATTTCAAGGAGGATTTTTCCCCCACTACATCTGTTTTTCTTCCCCAACCTGGCCATCGCAACAGTTGACACTGTTGCCCAAGTTAGTTTTAAAAATCATATTACACTTATTGTTTAATAAAAGTGACAAGTTATTGAGAAAAGTAATACACTACAGGTGCTAGTTACTTGTAACTTTGGTATAATACACTATATTTCAATTACTATTTAGTTAATAAATGTAATGTTACGTTATTGTGACTACATGAAGTAATGAGACCATTATATTATTCTGGGGGAAAAAAGAAAAGAAGAGTGATTTCATTGCATTTGCATGAAAGTAATCATTACAATTATTTGTTTCTTTGAAGTAATATATATTACTAATATTATTGCCCAACACCAACCATTGTTAACTTGAGAAAATGACTCCTGCCAGAGCCAGGTAAAATACATTGTTATAATATATGCTGGCTGAAACAGATTAATTAGGGCTTTCCCTCCACACTGGTGGGGCTGGACTACTGAATCTGCCCACAATCTTTCGTTGGGAGTGGGGTCGAAAGGAGGGGTTGGGTACCCTCCTGCCGTGATCATCGTGGGGGCGGGTTCTGTCAGCAGGAAGGGTTGAGCACCTTCCTGTCGGCGATCATCGGGGGAGGCAGGTTCTGACGGCAGGAGGGGTTGGGCACCCTCCTGCTGAGATCGCTGGGGGGGGAGGGGGGGAGGGGAGACTTGCTGTCATAGCCGTGGCCGCTATACTAATCAAGGCAGGGAGATCCTTGCCGAGATTAGGTACAGCGGCCGCATCTACTTACCATGTAGGCCAGCATTTTGCTAGCCTACATCATAAGCGTCTCCCGTTCTGCTAGGGAGACGCGTAGGGCCGCCTAGGTTTGCTTAAGGCTACTGCCTAGCCTTAGCGAGCTTAGGCAGGCTTGTGGACCTCTCTAGGCTCCCTGGAGGTGCCTTCAATATAGGCGGCCTGCCTGGGTAGCATTATTTTTTTTTTTTAAGAAAAAGTGCCTCCCGATTGGCTGATTAGACAGCTGTAGGATGCCTACAACTGCCTACAATCGGGAGCACTTTGCAGAATCAGGGCCTAAAAGGTTGTTTGGTCTGGTTAATTCTATGATCAATAAAGATAAGGTAATTAATGTATCACAAGTTACAATCCAAACAAAACAAAAACTCCCACCAGAAATATTTAGAACTACCAAGCACAAAGTTCTAAATATTTCTGGTGGGAGTTTTTGTTTTGTTTGGATGGTATCTATTACCCTCCAGCCTCTTTTTTCAATATTACTGTAGATCACAGGTTACGATTCCATCAGCAAAGCAACTAGCATATCATTTTCAAAAAAAGTTCAGTTTATTAAACCTCAATTTAATTATGGTTGTGACCCACAAAAAAAAAAAAAAATGGGGCAATTACAGCAGATTTAATCTGGACCAAATTTGAAAGAATAGATTGGAATGAATTTCTTAAAATATATAAGAAATGTGAAATCTTTTTGTCATCTGAACTATTGTCCATTATATATTCTAAAGGAAGCTCCTTCATCCTTTAAGATCATGATTTTTGAATGGAATAATAGGTTACAAATTGGAATTTTTCCAAATGAGACTGCAATTTTAAAAGATCTACAATGCCCAGTCGACCAAATCAACTATAGACCTATTGCATCCATTCTGTTTTTAGCTAAGCTAACGGAGGGATTGGTCAATATTAAGTTAAATTCTTATTTAAATAGATTTGATTTATTACATTCCTCAAAGTCCAGTTTTCATGCTGGTTTTAGAACGGAGACAGTTTTAGGAACAATGATGGACAATATAAGAACACAAAATTACTGAGGGCAACAGAAATGTTGCTTCTACAATTTGACTTGTCCAATGCTTTTGATCTAGTTCATCATAAAATACTTCTAAGATTGCTCGATTATTATAGGTATTATGGGAGAAGTGAAATTATGGTTTGGTGTTTTTCTAGCTGGAAGTTATAAGGTTAAAATACAGTCTGCTATCTGAAATAACTAGACCAAAACATATAGAGTATCTCAAGGGTCAAAATTACCTCTAACATTGTTTAATATATTTTTGTTTTATTAGGGTTCTCTTTAGAAAAAGCTCAAATTTTTTTCATTTATTTATGCTGCTATTATGGTCCTTATTCCACTTTGTAAGATGGTTGAGAATGATATGGATATAATAGCAAGTTGTATGAATTCAATTGATGGTTGGATGTCCAAATTTCAATTGAAGTTGAACAAGGAAACAAGCTATGTATGGGAAAGAATCGGTAAATGTTGGAGAGGATGCGAGGAAGTGGGTATGTTGGAAAATATATGGTGGTATTGTATAAAGGTACAAACATATTGGGATAGAGTGATATCCTTTATTGATGCAGCGCTAGGAATTTCGATACCCAAGACTTTGGAGTGCTGTCTGCTGAATGTAGGACCAGCTGCCTTACCAATTAAGCGGCAGAGGTGGATACATTTGATAATGACAGCAGGACGACTGGTTTTGGAAACAAGCTTGGAAACAACCAGATCATCCGGTGGTTCGAGTGCTGTTGTTTAAAGTCAAATTTAAAACACAAATGTGAAATTAACTGCTCTCCGGAGAAACCAGATACATAAATAATACCATATGAAACTTGGATCAGCTCCCAAAGGAGTAGTCCCATTGATCTCTGAATTATAGCTTTTCACACTTTTATAGGTTATGAATCTCCTGCACACATCCTCTCACCAGGGTGGGGAAGGGGGAGCTGGGGGGAGGAAGGGAGGGTGGGTTATAGAAGATATGTAGATAAATTGATATTCTTAGTATGTATTAAGAAATAAGATATATAATGAGCTAATGTATTGTTAAAAGCTTGATTATACAAGATTGATATTTTAAAAAGAATTTAAATTATTAATAAAGTGCTATTGAAAAAAAAAGAGAGAAGTTGAATAAGGAAAACCCAAAATGACTGATCATTAACTCACCTAATGCAATTATCAGGATAAAGTATTATCTATAATACCACTTATGAAGTATCTTCTGTTATTAATATTTTACTTAGTGACTTGTCCCTAAGAGATGCATATAAATCTAGTGATTTAAAAAAAAAAAAAATTGCTCTATTTTGGAAGCTTAGATGTATAAAAAGGCTTTTTGATCTTCAACACTTGACTATGATTCAATATTTATTTTTGTCTTTAATAGATTGCTGTAATATAACATATTTAAATGGTCCCAGATCTTTGTTTTGCAGATTGCAAACTTTACAAAACACTGCAATTCTGCTGATTTTTGGCCTACAGAAAGGGGATAAAATTCCACCTTATATTAATAAGTTGCATTGGCTTCCAACAGAAGCTAGTATTTAGTTAATTTTTAAACAGAAAAAAAAAAAACACAACCCCAAACTTTTACAAAGCTGTGCTAGCAGCTGCCGTGTGGCAACAGCCCTGAAGCCCTTTAAATCTCTATGGGCTACGGATCCGTTAGCGCAGCCACTAGCGTGGTTTTGTAAAAGAGGCTGTTAATTAGGTAAAGGCACCAAAATATATACCCCCTCCTTTAACGCGTAGCACAGGTTTTAGCGCTAGCAGCGGCGGGAACTGCTCTGACACTCATAGGAATTCTACGAGCGTCTGAGCAGTTACCGCCACTGCTAAGACCCTTGCTACGCATTAGTAGAGGGGGATAATTAAACTTGTTTTAATAAGCTTGTTCTTCATGACTTAAAATTGATATTTGGAAATTTAAAAAACAAAACAAAGCTATGTGGAATGAGATATTCTAGAATGTTTTCATCTACTTTAGCTTATCAAGCTGCAAAATCATGGAAGAGTCTGCCATCTTCAGTTATCCCTGAGAGTAAATTTAAATGTTTTAGGAAGGCTTTAAAGACACATTTATTATAAAAATAAATATATGTCTTTGGGTAAAATAGTATAGCTCTCTTATAATTATTATTCTATTTTTATTTCATTTCTTTTGTGAACCACTTTGAACTAGATATTTGCGGTAAACAAAGTTTGTATTGTATATTTATTTCAAGTATTTGATATACACTTCCCCCCTCCCCATTCGCAGTTTCCACATTTGCGGTTTCACAAATTCGTGATTTTTTTTTGGGGGGGGGGAACCATATTTTATCACGTTCCTACCTCTCTCCAGAACTTCCTCCCAGCATCCCGGCCTTACCTAGTGGTCTAGAAGGCTTTCGGGGCAGGTGCGATCTTCCTACACTATTGCCCCTTGTAGATCGCCCATAGGAAATGGCTGCCGTGAGCTCCTGTCTCGAGAGACTACGGGAACTCGCGTCATTTCCTATTAGCGCTCTGCACGGGAGAGGAGCGTAGGAAGATTGTTCCTGCCCCAAAAGCAGGACAAGGGAATAACTCCAATTTAAGAAAAGAAAGGGGGAAGTAAACACATATGGGGCAGGGGACAGTCTAATTGTTCTCCTTGAGTATCTCATTTTGCATTGTTCGAAAGGTTCAATTGCCTAAGAGAACGAATCTCTGATTAGAAAAGACTTCAGATCTGTTTTGAAAATATGGAGTGAGGTCTGGAGTCTCAGATCACTAGGAAGCAGATTCCATAGTTCAGGGCCTTGAACTGAGAAAATGGAATTATGTGAATGACCAAGAAATAGCTCCCTAAATGAAGGAAGGTAGCCAGTGCCATCTAATTAGTAAACGAAAAGCATGGTTACATTTCCAAGTCTCCCTCAAACTGTGTGCCACAGCACAGTGGTGTGCCCCGAAGAGATTCTGGATGTGCCAAAAAGAGATTCCACAATTTTACTTTATTTTTAGAAATTCCATTCATAAGTATACACTAGAATAGATGACATGTACATTGCATACGTATGGGCATGGTATAGCATCTGTGTGCGTAAGGATACAACCGCTCAGACAAGCATCGTTCTTTGACGCGATTGGTCCCTGAAAACTAATGGCAAGTAATTTTAGTTTTCATTTTTATGCAGTAGTTACCTTAACTTGAGCAACTAAGCAATCAAGGCTTTGCTATTGTTTGGATTTTCTTATCTTTGCAAACTTGGATTTTCAGCTCTGACAGAAATTAAACCCCAAAAAAAAGAGAACAACTGCAGATGGTGGAGGATGAAATGTCTGTTTGCTTAACTATTGAGCTAATTTGCACACAAGAACAAGCACATCCATCGCATTGATTAGTAATTCTATTCTATCTACTTTAGTTTCACTGTTGTTACAATTATCCATATATAGCTTAAAAAAAAACTTTTAACTCAATTGTAATTTTTTGTTTGTTTTGCAATTTTATAAATTTCAGTTGTAATGGGCCATGAAAAATGTTTGCTCCATTTAGTGTGCCAGAGCTTTAACAAGTTTGAGAGATACTGCTCTGCACAGTATTAGTACATAGACATATAATGCACTCTCGTACCTTTATGTAAACCACCGAGTGTGGTTGTAAACTACAAAAAGGTGGTATACAAGTTCCAATCCCTATCCCCCTATCATGCGTGAAAATGCAGTTTGGTTGCTCAGCTACATTTAACATACATGCATAATTTCCTTAGCATGTAAATGCAAAGGAGGGGGAGGTGTGAATCCCACTTATGCGCACAATTTACAGTATACTGTTAAGTACCACATTCATAATAACATAGTAGATGACGGCAGATAAAGACCCGAATGGTCCATCCACTCTGCCCAACCTGATTCAATTTAATTTTTTTTTTTTCCTTAGCTATTTCTGGGCAAGAATCCAAAGCTCTACCGGTACCGTGCTTGGGCTCCAACTGCTGAAGTCTCCATCAAAGCTCACTCCAGGCCATCTACACCATCCCAGCCATTGAAGCCCTCCCCAGCCCATCCTCAACCAAAAGGCTATATACAGACACAGACCATGCAAGTCTGCCCAGTATCGGCCTTAGTTCTTCAATATTTACTATTATTTTCTGATTCTAGATCCTCTGTGTTCATCCCACGCTTCTTTGAACTCCGTCACTGTTTTCCTCTCCACCACCTCTATCGTGAGTGCATTCCAGGCATCCACCATCCTCTCCGTAAAGTAGAATTTCCTAACATATCTCTTGAATCTACCACCCCTCAACCTCAAATTATGTCCTCTGGTTTTACCATTTTCCATTCTCTGGTAGGCATAAATGTTAAGAGCATTAGTGCCTAAATGTAGATGCACTTCTTCCACCTTCCACTAGTATTCCAAAATCACACATGCTGGGCCCACACTTAATACATATATTGAGCAGCACACTCTGTTTAAAAGGAGCACTGCCAAATTAAGTAGCTGCTGACTATGCATTTAGGGCCAGATTCTGTAAACGGCATCTATATAGGGTGGCAGCTACAAAAACAGCGCTTTCCACATGTTGGTCACGCATGGGTGCTGTTTACAGAATCGCGGTTACAGAAAAACTTAGGTGCCAGTTTTAAAGGCCTACATAACCAGCACCTAAGTTTGACTGAATCGCGTAAGGTAATTTCCGCTCCTTAACCACACCTACTTTGACCTTAGATGCCATGCTTAGACATGAATTTGGCGCCTAGCTTTTTTTTTTTTTAAATGACGTTTCAGATTAGTTTTGGGTTTTGTTTTTTAAAACAGCGTGGTCAATTACCACACTGACTAAAGCCAATTAAGTTAGGAAGTGGTAGGGCACCTATCACCACCTAACTTACAGCACCATTTTTAGAATCCGGGCCTTAATGGCTTTAATACCACTAAACCAGGGGTAGGCAATTCCGGTCCTCGAGAGCCGGAGCCAGGTCATGTTTTCAGGACATCCACAATAAATATGCATGAGATAGATAGATCTGCATCTCAAGGAGGCAGTGCATACAAATCCATCTCATACATATTCGTTGTGGATATCCTGAAAACCTGACCTGGCTCCGGCTCTCGAGGACTGGAATTGCCTACCCCTGCACTAAACAGATAATTGCCCATTGTTCTCTCTTCTCCAAAACTGGTCACTTAGTATAGGGGGGCCTGTTTAACATAACTCACCTATAGGCAAGTTATATATGCCCCACCTGCTAGTAAACACATAACTTGCTTTTAATATCAGCCTCTACAGTTCTTACCACCCCTTAACATAAGAGTAGACATACAGGTACTTACCAACAGTGTGAATAGGTTTTCTGTAGGGCATCAGGCCAAAGCTGTACTGAAATATCCCTCTAGCATGAAACAGTGGCAAGGCAAACCCCATTATCTTCTGCATTCGCTCCTGGACAGTTCTCAGCAAAGATCCTTTGGGGTTTGCAACTTGATGAAACAGTTCATTTTCCCCAAAGGAAAACACTGGAACAAGATGAGCCCTAGAAAACCAAATAAGCCAGGTGATATGGCAAAACTATCTATGCTGGAGATGATCACATTTGTACTTGGTAGCATATTTAGTTAGATGTTAAGGAGAATGCATCTCTTTTGGATGTACAGCAGGTAGTGACTTGGGTGGAGAGCATGTTGTAAGCCAAGGAGAAAATTATTATTATTATTGTTTTTATAAATTAAGGATGATTTGATCGTTGGCCCCTTTACTTGATATTAGTTCCCTGAATGTTCTGATCCATGCACTTGTAATATAAAAAATGGACTATTGTAACTCATTATTAAAAGGGATCTTTCATAAAGACTTAAAACGCTTGCAGCTGATCCAAAACACAGCCATTAAGATAATTTCGGGCGCAAAGAAATTTGATCATGTTACTCCTTTGCTTCAAAAAGCCCACCGGTTGCCTGTCCCACACAGGGTAACTTATAAAATCGCCCTTCTGATTTTTAAAACTTTGCAGACCAATACACCAGCATTTATAGACAGACTTTTGATCCCATATGACCCTCCGAGAGCTTTAAGATCTATTTCTCAATACAATCTTAACATTCCATCTTTAAAAATAATTGGTACACGTCGTACCACAATCTTTTCTGTGACAGCCCCTATGATCAGGAAAACTCTTCCTTTACACTTAAAAATGGAAAAAAACTTAAAAAATTTTAAAAACAATCTAAAGTGCTTTCTTTTTAAAGATGCTTTTAATTGATCAATTATATTTTAGTAATTAAACTATTCTTGTTTTTTAAATTTATTTTCCCAATCCCCTTTTGTGTTTACCTTAAATGTTTCTCACATTTTCTATATCGATTGTATTTCTCACCCTCTGTCCGTTTTTACCTAGTATGTAATTGTTGTCAGTCTTGTAGTTTTAATATAGAAAGTATGTTTTACTTGTTAAATTTTTGTTTAAATGTTAATTTTAAATCTTGTTCAACGCTTTGTAGTTTCGAAAAAGCGTTTAATCAAAAATCTGAATAAACAATGTGATTTCATTAAACAGACTTCAACCAAGTTTGAGGAGGTGGATTACAAGACAGTGTTTCCCAAGTTGGTCCTGGCATACCACCTTGCCAGTCAGTTTTTCAGGTTATCTGAAATAAATATGCATGAAAGATTTGCATATAATGGAGGCAGTGTACGCGAATAAATCTTATGCATATTCATGATTGGCAAGAGTGTTTTCCAGAACAGACTTGGGAAAAACTGTTCTAGAACGATTCCTGAAAATAAAATGAATAGTCTAGAATAGGGATGGGCAACCCCAGGTCTTGAGGGCTGCAACCCAGGAAAGTTTTCAGGAATTCCATAATGAATATGCAGATCTATTTGTATGTACTGCCTCCACTGTATGCAAATAGATCTCGTACATTTTCTTTGGGGAAGACATCAAAATATGAGTGGGTTGTGGCCTCAAGACCTGAGGTTGCCCACCCCTGGTTTAGAGCCTCAGTTGGCTACTCTTCAAGCTGTGAGGGTTACAGGATTAAGTTATTGGTATACTGTAAAAGTGAAACATTTAAAAATTCGATATAACTCCAAAAATTTTCATATTCTTAAATTTTCCTTGAATTCATTTATTATTACTGGGAACGCCCGCCATTTTGTAAGAGGGCCTGCCAGCCAGAGCGGGTAGGTGTCCTTCCAGCCAGACTTTGTGAATAACATAGGGGGGGGAGTAGGCATCCCTTCCACTGTGGAGTGGATGGGTAGTGGTGTTAGGAGAATGGGCTGGTGTACTAAGGCTGAGCAAAGATAGGGGAGAAGGGTATTTATGACAGAAGATTGCTTCTTTGCTTTACCTACCAAGAGGGTGCTGTCACACAGCCAGCGATTTTGCAAAGGGACCTTAAGTGATGGACTTACCAAAAATTTGGCCACAGATACAGAATAAAAGGAAAGACCCTTAGTAAAATCAGTCTCTGAAAAAGCCACTGTTGATCTAGAACAGTAGTTCTCAACCCTGTCCTGGAGGACAAGCAGGCCAATCGGGTTTACAGGCTAGCCCTAATGAATATGCATGAGAGAGATTTGCATATAATGGAAGTGACAGGCATGCAAATCTGCTCCATGTATATTCATTAGGGCTATCCTGAAAACCTGATTGACCTGGTGGTCCTCCAGGACAGGGTTGGGAACCACTGATCTAGAAGATTCTCCCTCCCCAAAAAATAATTGGGGGCAATATTGAAGGGAAGCAACAGTGGTCTCAGCTGTTTCTAAATTTAATAGAAAATTGTCAGTGCCTGATTAACTTTTTCTCTTGCTGTTTGTGCATTACATACCGTATTTTTCACTCTATAAGATGCACCCATCTGTAGAGGAGGAAAAAACCAAGAAAAAAAAATTTTTTGAACCAAATGGTGTGCCCTGTACCCTATCCCCCCTCTGGTGGTCTAGTGGTAGGCTGGGACAGGGTACAGGGCATGTCTAGTGGTGGACACATCTAATGGCTGGCAGGCAGGCAGGCAGCCAGCCCCCATGTACCTTTTTAAATCATACCCCCCGGTACCTTTTTAAAATTCTGGCAAATTCTGATGAGGCCTCAAGGGAAG
This sequence comes from Geotrypetes seraphini, assembly GCF_902459505.1. Taxonomy (NCBI): domain Eukaryota; kingdom Metazoa; phylum Chordata; class Amphibia; order Gymnophiona; family Dermophiidae; genus Geotrypetes; species Geotrypetes seraphini. The sequence continues at coordinate 144,464,635 of NC_047092.1, read as the reverse complement.
CAGCATGGGATCAGGCAGGCAGCCTTGTGTGCCACTCTGCCATGAGAGAAGAGGACTCAGAGGCAGCCGTGTCCAGCGAGAGAGGACACCAGAATTAAAAAGGGTACCTAACGTCAGTTCTTGCAGGAAGCAGCGTGGGATCAAGCAGGCAGCCTTGTGTGCAGCTCTACCGTGACAGAAGATGACTCTGAGGCAGCCGCGTCCAGCGAGGGAGGGTGCCAGAATTTTAAAATGGTACTGGGGGTTGGGGTATTCGCTCCATAAAACACATCCTTATTTCCACCCACTTTTTAGGGGAAAAGTGTTGTCTTATAGAGCAAAAAATATGGTACTTAAGTTATTGCTTATAATATTCCTTTTTTTTTTTTAAAGTGTGGGTGCATTATGAAAAAAAAAAACCAGCAGGATATTTCATTCTAATAGGATCCCAATGCATTCTGGAAAAAAGTGTTTCATTTACAAAGGGAAAAAACTAACCACCTCTAGGTCAAATAGGCTGATCTCTTTTCCAATGCAAGGAAACTGCATGACAGAAGAAGCTATTATTATCCTGCTAACATTTCAAACACAGGCATTCACACATGATTTTTAGTTCAGTGCCAACATCACAACTCTGCAGCATGCTCCAGCCAAACTAATGTCATCAGCACCGAATGTGCCTAGGTACAATGTTCAGTATTTGTACTATAACGGAATTCATTCTGTTGGTAGGAACAGATCATTCTCTGAATAGAAAACTAGACTAATGGCCATGAACTCTTAGAAGACACATTAGATCCTTTGACCATAAAATAACCACATTCTTTAATGGACACCACCAGTGCTTTAAAAGTCTTTGTCTCTACTCCAGTGACAATGCTATTTCAGTCATATTTCATTTTCTTGTGAAAACTGACTCGTAGCCATCAGGTTTGTTTCCAAATTTCCAGACCAGAAATCCGAAAGAATGTATTTGGATTCTACTATAGCTCAGCAAGTATCTGGTCTGCTCAGAAGTGCAAGGAGCCAAACAGTAGGGTCATGCTTTACTGGGTGAACAGGCAAGTGGCATTCCTAGAGCAAGTGAGAAAGATTTGCAAAGTAGACACCAGCAGGATAATCAATTAATAATAATAATAATAATTATTTTATATACCGCAGTACCACAAACAGTTCAGAGCGGTTTACAGTGTAAGAGACTGTACATTTACAGCGAAGATACAATGACTGTACATATTCAGTAAAGGTGTTTATACAGCGAAAAACAATGTAGATTTACCATGCAGGAGACTGTACATATACAGCAGAGATGTATATATATAGTGGAGAGGCAGTGCGAGAGGCTTATAAAGAACAATGCAGTGTATAAAAACCAATGCAGGGTGGAGAGTGTCAAGAAGACAACCAGTATCAGTTACAGGATGGAAGTATTTGAGTATTTGGTGATGAGGGGGGTTCAAGAAATTTGTCGTAGAGGAAAGATTTGAGAGATTTCCTGAAGGATGGGTAAGATGGGGCAGATGAGATAAGGGTGGTCAGATAAGGGTAGTATCAAGAGCTATATTCCTGCAGGAAAACTCAGCATTTCTCCTCCCTCCCCTAATCCCACTGTCTTGGAACTCCTCGAATCCTGACACTACCAAGAATACCTAAAAACTCTAAAAGGTATCCTCTATGCGGGAAAATTGAGAAAATCTCTCTTCAGAATCACAGGGCTTTGGAATAATCTTACTTCCCCATTACAGAATCAAGGCTCCTTCCAACTATTCCATAAGTACCTGAAAACTAGGCTTTTCACAAAAATGTAATGGTCTCCTCCCTCCCTATACTCGACCTCCAAATCCAATGTGTTATTCCTTCCTATATTAAGCTCTTGTAAACCGTGCCGAGCTCTAGAATTATGGAGAGGATGCGGTATATAAACTTAAGGTTTAGTTTAGTGGCAGAATAGTTTAGTGGCATGTTCTTATTTAATTCCCCAGGATATCAGCTGGTTGATTCAGAAATAACTAGGAGATTCAAGGAAAAGAACATAAGTCATAAGTAATATCTTCTATGGCAGGGGTGTCAAATTTATTTCAGTGTCTTGCATTTACTTTCAGTGGGCCTGCCAGAAGATAACGAGAAGATCTACATAAAGTTCCACTGATTTACATATTAAAAATAATGCTAAATTATGTACCTTACAAAAATAAATTCTAACAAATTTGTGTATCCAGCTAATTTGGCCATTTTTTGTGGGGTGGGAGTGAAGGTGATCCAAGGTAGCAGAGGCAGAGAAAGGCAATGGAAGGAAGGATGAATATGCACAGCAAAGGAGGATAGGGAAACTTGGGAATAATCTTTGATAAGGGTATAAAATCCTGAATCAGGAGAGGAAAATCCAGTATCACCTGTCCCATCAGTCACTCCCTATCACATATTATGTTATTAACATGAATGCGGATAAATAGGATGACAGATTTAGTGAAGACAGTGGCTAACTTAAAATGGAAGACAAGAAGGAAATTTTCTCTCTGGAATGGCTGACAGATCCAATTGCTTAATTGGGTTGTTTTTCAGATCAGCAGAAGCCCTTTGGTTTGCCATCTGATAATTGTCAATGACCATATGTTTAAGTTGGACCCAAATATGGAAGATCATGCAAAAAATACCAAACAAGAGACGGAAAGCAGACTTATCAGTGCCATGACATGCCTGGATATAAGGAACAACATCACCCAGACCGGCAAGAGGTTCTGGAAAACGGAGATTGGCACGATCATGGATGCATCAATCGTAAGCCCAGGAGAAGGGGTATAGCATAAAGTAGCTGCTGGAGATTGGTTGGTATTGTGTATCTTGTCCCCTCCTTGAGGAGTTGTGCAGAGAAGTGCCCTAAGCCACGTATGCATGAATTTTTGGGACTTCCCATGTGGTCACATGGTGTAAATTTTATAGATCTAAGTCCATGTCCAGAGGAATGAGGGGCTAGCTCAGACATGGGCAACTCTGGTCCTTGAGGGCCGGAATCCAATCGGGTTTTCAGGATTTCCCGAATGAATATGCATGAGATCTATTTGCATGCACTGTTTTCAATGCATATTCATTGGGGAAATCCTGAAAACCCGATTAGATTCCGGCCCTTGAGGACCGGAGTTGCCCACCCCTGGGCTAGCTGCTACCTTTTAGGCTGCTCCTGGTTTGGTCCCCATCCTCTATTGGATGCATGAGCTTTTCCACATAGAATTGGTTTGGGGTAATCAACTATAATAAAAGGCTAAGTGCACATGCGCTGTTGAAAGATCGTGATTCCTGGTGGCGTGAGGTGTGCTTCTGTGTCAGTCCTCACGGTGCCTGCGCTAGCTGGAGGCACATGAGTGTGCAGAACACGCCAGCAACTCTTCCCTCCCGCTGTCGCTCCTCTTCAAAGCGGCCTGCTGAGGTTCGCCAGCCGATGTAGCGATGTATATATTTTCTTTGATCTAATTTAAATTCTATAGTTATAATAATTGAGGAATCAGGCTTATTAGTAGGTGAGTAGAATATAGGGCAAGAGCTAGCTACCTTAGACAACTGTGCTCAAAAGCTGAAATTCATTTGTTAGCTTCCAGTTGTACATTTTAGCTTGTTTCACTAGTTCAATTTTTTCTTGTAATTATCAAGTTAATTCTTTCAATAAGCCAATTTGATTATTTACGTTCATTTCTGGTTTCTGTTGTCAAATTTGGGAAAGTTGCTTGTGAAGGGAGATCAGGGGTTCTGGGTCCCAGTTTGACAATAGCTCTGCATTAAAACAGACCTCTGGTTGAAAGCATAGCAAAAGAAAGCTCACGTACTTTGGGTATAAATTACAAAAGCAGGTTGTTGTTTTTTTACCCTAACACAGGGGTCAAATGTCGGTCCTTGAGGGCTGCAATCCAGTCAGGTTTTCAGGACTTCCCCAATGAATATGCACGAGATCTATTAGCATACAATGAAAGTAGTGCATGCAAATAGATCACATGCATATTCATTGCGGAAATGCTGAAAACCCAACCGGATTGCGGCCCTCGAGGACCGATATTTGACACCCCGGCCCCAACACCATATGGTTCACAAATAGGTCTGGCAGCACTGTTCAACACTGCTCTGCTGCCACTATCCCCTCTTTCCTCAAAGAAGCCAAGATGGGATGGTCAGGAGGAACAGGAGAAGAACCGCCACTATCACCACCTTTATACCTCGCCTCTGATGTGCCGATTCAGTCCAATTCTCCCCACTGCCTAGATCAGGGCATGAAAGAAAATAGTAGCTGAAAAATTACTTATTTGACACAAAACAGCTCTTGGATTTTTAGTGTTAAAGAAGAATAGAAGATACGAGTATGACTCCTGGAAATAATTACTGTGTAGCTTGGCTGGGATAGCTGTATTGGGGAATTTCAGATTAGTGGCCTGGGCCTCCTCCTCCCACCCCCCCTCCCGATTTTGCTTTTAGGACAGGGGTAAGCAATCCCGGTCCTCAAGAGCCGGAGCCAGGTCAGGTTTTCAGGATATCCACAATGAATATGTATGAGCTGGATTTGCATACACTGCCTCATTGAGAAGCAAATCTATCTCATGCATATTTATTGTGGATATCCTGAAAACCTGACCTGGCTCCGGCTCTCGAGGACCGAATTGCCTACCCCTGGTGTAGGCAAATCAGAAGAAATCACATTTTTTAATTGCTCATTGTATATTCTAAATTTGTATTAAAACTGAAATAAATGTATAAACAGAAAAAGAAATAAAACAAGCTCTCTTGTGTCCTGCTCATATAAGTGAGTGATAAATCCCCAGACTCTGTGAAAGAAAATCTACTGTGTGGTTCTTATTCTACGGTTGATCTTACAAAATTATGCTGTGTTACAATGTCATCTAAGTTTGTCAACAGTTTTCAAATTATGAAGTACAGTACTCGTAAAATGTACTTGTTCAGGAGATTGTCTCACACTAGAAGAAAATCATTTCTGAAAAGATTTACATTATTCCAGTAGGAGTCAGACTTTTCTGGATATGAATAGCCCTGCCATTTTTTAATTTTTTTTTTTTACCTTGCTTAAGTCAGTATTTCTAAGCCTTGTGTGTAAAGTTTCCAAGAAACTTGTGAAAAAATTAATGCCTCTAATGCTTTCCATCTTACTTTCTTGCGAGTCAAAACTATTTTGGATGACATTTCCTTAGGCTCTGTTCTCATTATTAAGGAAGAAAAAGTTCTTCAGAAAATCAATGTACTTGCAAAATACTTTCAAAGTTCTGTAGTCAAGAAGCAAGTAAAAATGCAAAAAACAGATGACAACTGAATGCAGAAAGCAAAGCAGGACACAGAAAATGAAACAAATGAGCAAAGAGGACTTCATAGAGCAGACAAAACAGAAAGACAAATGCTTTTCAGAGAACAGAAGCAGGGCTATATTGTCAGTAAAAACAGACTAACTCCACCCTTAACATAAAAAGCTTACATTATAACATTTTATTCATAGATTCATTCTGACCTGCATCTAAAGTACTGCTAAATATAAGTTAAATATAACACTTACTATGGAGTTAAGAGTTGGACAAAAGAGGAGACAGAATCAAAGTCAAAGGTTTGATGTACTGTATTTTCACGCATATAGCGCGCGGGTCCAAAGCATGTCTGTAAAAAAATTTTTATATAGCACGCATATGTGCATGCTGCTATAACCTCCTCCCATTCCCGCTTACTCTTCTGGCCTGCGAACCGGCCTCCTCCCCCCCGCTCGCATCACCCCCCCCCCCCCCGCGATCCTACAACCCCCCCCCCCCCCAGCACCGCAAAACATCTCTTACCCGATTGGGCACCGGCACCAATGCACAGGACGTGCCAGTGCCCGAAGATCCTCCCTCGTTGTGCTGGGCTGGGCTGGGCGGTGCAGGGAGATCCTCCTTCTTCCCTGTGCCGGGCTGGACTGGGCTTTGAGCATTTGCGCATGCTCAAAGCCTTCTGGTCTCGCTCTCTCCGAGATTCTAGAAGGAGGATCTCCCTGCACAGCCCAGCCCAGCACAACAAGGGAGGATCTTCGGGCACTGGCACGTCCTGTGCATTGGTGCTGGTGCCCAATCGGGTAAGAGATGTTTTGCGGTGCTGAGGGGGTTGTAGGATCGAGGGGGGGGGGGGAGGATGCCGGTTCGCAGGGGGGATGCCGGATCGGAATGAAAAAAAAAAAGTTGTAAAATGCGCTCACACCTATAATGCGCACGGTTATGCACGGTTTGTAAAAATCGTGTATAACGCGCGTGTTATATGCGTGAAAATACGGTACTGTCTTCACGGCCCTGAGCAGAAGAGAGGCTGAATGAGTGGAAGAGATTTAATAAAGAGAGAATATTGAACAGATGGGTGGACTGACAAAACGTGATGTTACTTTTAACTCATTCATTCATTTACGGATGTTGGTAGGGGGAATCATTTAAACAACTCTGACAGGATCTTATGTTAAGCTAAAGTCAGGTAATATTTCTTCATGGTTTCACTTCTTTCCAAGTGTTCTCTTTGCTAGAGCATGCATTACTTAAACTTATTAAAAAAAAAAAAAAAAAAAAAGTAAACATACCCATGTTTTAAAGCCATTTTGATAAACCCTTTCCTCTGGAGGACACTCAGAGTTAAACTTCCAGGATGGGCATCCAAAGACTCTTCTGCACCTCCAATAACAAGGATAGCAATATTTCCGCCATCCTTATGGCTCAGCACATGCGATACACTTCTCTTGGAAGCTGACACTATTCCTTCAGGAGACAAAAAGGAAAACTAGTTATGCTACAGACAGACAGACAGAACAAGAATAAACCAACACAGCTTTATCCACTTCAGTGGTAAATGGATTTTAAAATTTGCTCCTCATCTTTTCCAAATCTGAGCTCAAGGGGAGTTACATATTCAAGTCAAATTATGATGCATGCGCTTATATACTAATTATAATGCCATAATTAAACTTCACAGCAGATTCTAACAGAGAAAGTCCAATGTTTTGTGGTTGGGTAACTCACTAATTCAACTAAACAAATTAAATCAGACAGGTTTATGTTCCTAAATGGAGAGCCAGCTTCCTAAAATTTCAACGCTACGGGCCGGATTCAGCAAACGGCACCCGAAGTTAGGCACCGTTGAGATCTGCTCCAAGTGCAGATTCCATAAGGTTACAGTTTGTAAACTGCTTCGATGGGTTTTACTTGAAAGATGGTATAGCAAATGTTTTAACACACAACCAACCATCCTTTATAGAATGTTTGGTGCAGATTCCCAAACCCAACCTTGGGTACAAGGACTTATGCCTCCTGAAAGCTGATGCAAGTCCTCACGTCCAACAGGCATCAGCAGTTGGGTACATAAATCCAAATAGTCTAGAACACTGCACATAATTTGTGGGAACACTCCTGATCCCTTGGATTTCACACTATACCAAAAGCTCCTATACCTTTGCCAATGTATATTCACTGTCTCCAATATATGCAAATTTCTTTCATGCATATTCATTATGGCTATCTTGAAAGCCTGACTGGCAAGGGGGTACTCCAAGACTGAGTTGAAAAACACTGCTCTATGGTATGATCTTACCTCAAATACTGTGTGTAATTATGGTCGCCATATAGCGCAAAAAAAAAAAAAAAAATTATATATATATATAAATATAATATTATATATATATATATATATATATAATATATAAAAAAAAAAATTATATATATATATATATATATATATATATAATTTTTTTTTTTTTTTGCGCTATATGGCGACCATAATTACACACAGTATTTGAGGTAAGATCATACCATATATACACACACACACACACATATATACACACTAGTGTTTTAGCCCGTTACATTAACGGGTGCTAGAGTAGATGTCTGTCTGGTTTTTATTTGTCTCTCTCTCCTTGGACTCTGTCATTCTTTATATCTGTGTCTCTCCCTGGCCCCCTGTCTGTCTTATCTTTATTTCTAACTCTATCCTCTTCCCTCAATCCTGCATGTGCCCTTTTTTCTTTCTCCTCACCACTTCCTTCCAACGTCTGCCCCCCTGTCCTCCACACTTCCATTCAGTGTGTCTCCCTCTCTCTACCCCTTCCATCTTACTGTTCACCCTCTGTCTTGCCCCTTCCATTCACTGCCCTCTCTTCTCTTTCCATCCAGTGTCTGCCCTCTCTCTCTCTCTCTGTTCCAAATAGCATCTCCTCCTTCCTTCCTTTCCCCCTTCCTTTTTCCTTGGTCTGGCATACCTTCCTCCTCCCTTCCATGCCCTGCCATCTCTTCTTCCCTCCAAGAGATTCTCTCCCCCTCCGCTCCCTTTCCTCCTTGAACTTCATCAGGCAGCAGCAGCAGCATTCACAATTCATTGCTGTTGCTGGCTTCAGGTCTTCCTCTCTGGCGGGTCCTATCTTCATAAAAACAGGAAGTAGGCAGGACAGAATAGTCTTAAGTGATTATACTCATACGATCTCACTTCCTTGAAGCTCTTTCCTCCACATCTCATTGTGATGTAAACATTGCAATCTAAGGAGCCTTTTTACGAAAGCTTAGTGTGTACATGGCCCATAGGTGTAAATAAGACACACCTTAATGTCTCTTAGCATTTGCTACATTTTAGTTAATAGAACTCTGTTCATCACCAGCCCTAAAGTGGTTTAACGTAAGAATAAAGTTCTGAAGATCTAGGAGGAGATAGTCAAGACAATACAAAAGAGAAAAAGACACAGATTTTATTCAGGGAGACCTAAGCAACTAAACTCAAACATAAAAGAATAAGACACACTTGAATGGAATAGGATATCATTGTTCCCCCTTACCTACACACATAATGTACTCCCTGAAGAAAGGGCATCGGAACCAGAATGGCAGTATATGAAGATACGGTGTGAGGCCAGGGAATAGCTCTGCAAAACTGGTATAGTTGGTGCAAAAATTTCCAAAGGCACCAGCCACAAGAACACCATGAGGATGAAATCCAAAGAGATAGTTGTGCTTGGGATCCAGGCTGGTGGTTTTAATAAGCTGAAAAGGGCATAAACAGGAGATCAGCCATGATTCATAAACTGTAAAAAAATGAGAAGCAGGGCCAATCTGGAATGTTCTCCACTGCAAACGTGCACATTTTTCATCACTTTCACAAGTTATTCCTGATTAAGAGGGGAAACAAATACCCTAAAATTTCACACATTTGCTTCAAAAACTGGGGTTTTTTTTAAGGGCATCTTAAATTGATCTAACAGACATGAAGGCACACAGGTTGATTAGTGTACAATAGCTTAGAATACATTAAAATTTAACACATTCAAATTTCAATATACATGCAATCGTATCCAATTCAATATTATTTAAGGATCTTCAGAGTGCAATACAGTAATCTTTCCTTCATACTTTTTTTTTTTTAAGAAAAGACTGCTGCAATTGATCCTTTCTAAATATTTATCCATGTTTTTAAATTTTATTCTATTTAATTTACGTGTCTTATAAATATTCTTAAAACATTCTGAACCAAAACACTTATCTTATTTTGCTGAAGCTCTGTCAGCTGGGGACTTCTACTGACATATTAGAATGAAAGGGGCTTGTTGGCAGTGTGGAGGTATTCGAGGGGACATCCTTGATACAGCCTGTGGAGTGAAACATGTCGGTAGAAGTCCCCAGCTGACAGAGCTTCAGCAAAATAAGATAAGTGCTTGGGCTCAATATTTTAAGAATATTTTATAAGAAATGTAAATTAAATAGAATAAAATTTAAAAACAGTTAAATATTTAGAAAGGATCAATGACAATTGAAGCAGTCTTTTCTTAAAAAAAAAGTATGAAGGAAAGATTACTGCATTGCATTCCGAAGATCCTTAAACAATATTGAATTGGATATGGTTGCATGTATATTGAAATTTGAATGTGCGATTATTAATGCAAGTAAAGAATACAGTGCCAAATACAAGATTACTTAAAACATTTTAAGGCACAATAACAAATGCACACTCTGGTCTTTCACTCTTTGATCCTGACAAAGCTAGGGATCCTGTGCAGGCTGTATTCAGTAGCCCAGGGACAAAAGTCATGGTCCTCATTAAAGATCAGATTTAGGGCTCATGATTGCATGTTCCAGAAGCAGTCTTGGTATGTGGACCCAGGGCCAACTCAAACCATTGGATCAGGAGAGGCTCTGGTCCAAGGCATCAAACTACCCAGCCTCTGGCCTCATTGAATCTACAGGTTAAGCCTTTCTACCCTTCCTCCTGTCTCTCCTTCTCCTCTTCCAGCACTGCTCCCTCACCTCTTTCACTTCCCTGTGGTCCTGTAAAGTTTACACCAAAGTTGTTGGTGGCAGCAGCAGCATGACAGGCTGCCTTCAGACAGCCCCTGGGTCTTGGATCTGCCGTGTCCCACCCAAAGAAATTGCATCAGAGAAGGCAGGATGTGGCAGAAACTTGAACGCAAAACCTAAGGCAACATGCTATAAGGCTTGCAATGAGCATGGAAATTACTGCCACATTAAAACCGGCAGCTCATTGCAATGTTGTGCCTGGGTGGCAATTATCTCAGGCAATGACAGGAAGGGTGACATTTTAGAAATAAAACAGAAAAAATAGTACCAAACTGTTGGCATCAGTCCCTGACCCACCTCCATTTTGCCCAACAACATCTGGTATCTAGTGGCACCCTCCCCCTGACTAAAAACACAGTCGCTGGTATCTTATCGGCATCCATCCAGTCCTTCCCCGTTACCTCCGATTTCCATATCTTAAGAGGCAGCAGCAATTTTGCAATTCCCTTATACAGCAAACTGACCCTGCCTGGTGAATCCCAGGATGCACCTCACAGATAAGATGATGATGTAAGAGCTTGTGTGCCATCACTCCTGCCTCTTGAAGTATGGGAGTCATAAGTATCTGGAGAAAGAAATGGATGGGTGCCAATAGACACCAAGGATAGTTTTTTCAAATTGGGTCAGGGGAGGGCTCATGCAGAAAAGGTACTAGAGAGAAGAGGTGTTGGTAGATTCTCAACCAGCCCTTCTAAACTACCACAGACTTGTAAATGTTCTCTCACTGCAGGTCCAATTTTTTTTTTTTTTATTTAATTGTGCATGGATAGTAAATTCACCACATTTGCATGTGATGTGTGGTCAGGATTTCTATGTGAGAACACACATTACTATCTGCATGGGAAGCTTTCTGCATTGGCTCCTAGGTTTGTACTGGAGGCAATGGGTTAAGTGACTTGCCCAAGGGCTTCCTTGGGTTGTGGCTATCCTGTAAACTACATTAACTAACAAGTACTCCGAGTCTGGGACTGGCTTGAAAAAAAAAATCATTCTGGCACTAGTACAGAGTTCTAATGGTCAAACTGGAGTGAAATGGATTTTTTTTTAAGCTGGGCTACTTTATGTGGACCAATGATATCTCACTATTTAGAAATATTATGAGTCAAATCTTAGGTGTTTACAGTAAATTGCAGCTATACTCACTCGAGGAACGTAAAGAGAGGAGAGATGATTGAGACGTTCAAATATATCATGGGCCTTATCGAGGTGGAAGATGATATCTTTTTTCTTAAAGGGACCCACGGCCACAAGAGGGCATCCGCTGAAAATCAGGGGCGGGAAATTTCATGGTGACACCAGGAAGTATTTCTTCACCGAAAGGGTGGTTGATCATTGGAATGAACTTCCACTGCAGGTAATTGAGGCCAGCAGTGTGCCAGATTTTAAGAAAAAATGGGATAGGCATGTGGGATCTTTTAGGGGAAGAAGTTAGGGGGGTGCGTCATTAGAGTGGGCAGACTCGATGGGCCGTGGCCCTTTTCTGCCGTCATTTTCTATGTTTCTATTACTGGAATTAAATGTTTTCAAGGCTGGGTTTATGATTTAGTTATGTTTCATAGAACAGACGCTCTTAACCAGGCCCTAGTGGTTACTCTATGGTCCATTGCATTGAAAAGATTATGATTAGATATGCTGACTGGTTAGCCAATTCTGAATATTGTTACTGTTCTAGTAAGCACTTCAAATTGTTAATGTCTTGAAAGCACACAATAGGTAGTTTTCTCCCAATGCACCTAGCCTTCTTGCTCTCAAATCTCAACTCAACTCGGCTCTAATCATTCCATCCCAAAATGAAATACCTTCTTTGTCTTCATAATTCGCCATAATTTTTCCAAAGTGATTTGTATTAAAAGTCCTTTATAATTCCTTACTTACATGAATTGGAAAATAATCCTTAAAGAACTTCCAAACAGTCCAGTTCCTGACCCATTGGCATCGCCTTCCTCCAGTTTGGGGAGTGTCCCAATCAAGATAGAGCCAGAGCACATAGAATGCAACGATGAACCAATAGCTTCTCAATACAAGGAGGAGAAAGATTCCCACACAACACTGAGCTGCAAAAGAAAGGCCAAAACATGAACAAAGCTCACTGTACAAACTAAACCCTGTAAGCAAAATCTTGTCAAGCTATTCCAAAATCCTAGTTTACAGCTAATGGAACAAAAGTCTGGCAGCGAGACTGTTGCTGCCTTTTTGTACTAGAGATGTAACGTTTGCCTTTTCTTCTCTTTTGCAAATCTATTTTGCATTTTGAATTATCAACACAAAAGAGGCAGGTAGCAGAAGACAACAATGGATCAGACAAGATGAAAAGTGAATTTATTAAATTTTCCCAATGTGGCCAGATTTCACCAGGTTCCTTCAGGGACAGAAACTTAAGCAAACATACATCAAAGCACATGCTTACAATATAAAATAATATCAACATCCAAAATATCCCAGCAAATGACACAACATACTAAAAAACAAATAAATCAAACCAGCTACGCCACTAGAAGCTTAAATGATGAAGTTATGACTGTCTTATTTTGGTCATACTGTCAGAAGAGAAAGATCATTGGAGAAGGACATCATATATGGAAAGATTGAAGGAACCAGGTAAAGAGGACGACCTGCAATCAAATGACTGGACATGTTGATAACAACCATGGGGATGACGCTGGAGGCCCTTACCGGACTAGTACAAAACAGGTTTCTTTTTAGATCTATAATTCATCAAGTCACTAGGACTCGAGCACGAGTCAATGGCACCTAAGATAAGTTAAATAAACGATGGGTTATTCACAGGCAGGCTTTTGAAAAAAATACATGAAAGTTGTAATATTTTTTTAAAAAAAAAAAGAGAGAGCCAAAGAGCAGATGAAAATGTACATTCAAAATATGTAAAACAAAGAAATCATCTTAAAGAAAACAAATCTGATGCAACAAGTTAAAAAGTTTAAAAAAAAAATCACTTACATAAAAGGTATGGTGTAGCCCTTTGTCAATTTATTGCTTTCATTTGGAATGTGGTATTTACTTTATAAAAGAGGAGTATTAAAAACAGAAATATTCAACAAGCCAACCAGAGGTATTAATGGAACAAGCTTAGGTTACATTACATTAGATATTTCTATTCCACCATTGCCTTGCGGTTCAAGGCGGATTACAAAAGAATTACAAAAAATATATTACATGAAGAAGATATCTGGTAATTTCTAGAGGAGATGAAGTGGAAAGGAGCTAGCGGTATTAAGTCAGTTGCAGGAATTTCTTGAAAAGTAGAGTCTATTTCTTTTCTGAATGTTTGGTAGTCTGGGGTTATAATTAGTAGATTGGAGATTTGGTTGTCGAGTTTTGCTGCTTGTGTGGCTAGGAGGCCATCATATAGTTTTTTCCATTTGACTTCTTTGATTGGGGGGAGGGGGAGGGTGCATGAATGGAGTGTGGGTTTTCCTATGTCTAGTTGATGTAGTTTGGATGAGGCGGTTGTTCAGGTAGGTTGGGCTGTCGCCGTTTATGGTTTTAAATAGTAGACAGTAGAATTTGAATAGTATTCTTGCTGGAATTGGGAGCCAGTGTGATGTGATCATGTTTCCTTAATGAAAAGATAAGTCTCGGTGCTGTGTTTTGGATTGTTTGTAGTTGTTTTATCATTGTTGCTGGGCAGGGGAGGTAGAGAATGTAGCAATAGTCTAAAAGGCCTAGGACTAGGGATTGTACTAAGAGCCAGAATTGTGTTCTATCGAATAATTTTCTAACTTGTCTTAAGTTTCTCATAACTGTGAATGATTTCTGTTCCAATTTTATATAGAATTCCAACATCTAGGCCAAGTGAAATTGAGAATTAAGTTCTATTAACAGTCAATCACATTTGTTTTGCAAAACAAATTCTATCTCCAGTCATCTGTAGAAGGTCATGCCATGCGTTCACCAGTTTTTTCATTAAGGAATATTTCCTAATGTTGCTCCATAGTCTGCCCTCTTGGAGTCTCATAACATGGGCTCCAAAATTCAGCTTCTAGTTATAAAAATATAGAACAATTTGTAAATATTAGCTGTGTGTGTATACATTCATCTTGGCTGAGAAAGCACAGGAGTATAACAAAAGGGAACAGTTTCCTATTTTTAGCTCAGGGGCTTCAGCATTACATTGCGGTGGTCATAGAATCTGGGTCAAAGGGTAAAGTGACTATGTAAAGTAAAAATCAACCAAGATATCTCCTTTTTTTAAGCATTTATACATCTTTACTACAAACTCAAAGAAAAACCATCTTGGATGTTAACCGAGAGTTTGTGCTAGTTATATTACACCTAAGTGCTTTATCACGTATATACAGGGAAAAGTATCCCTACATAGCACTTCAAACTTCCCCACAATACCTGCCCCCTTTCTCTTCCCCCCTTCCATCTGTCTCTTCCCCACACCACCTGTCCTCTTTCTCTCCCCTCTTCTGTAAAATATCTGCCCCTCTCTTCCTTCCTATCTACCGTTGTCTTCTCTCACCTCCTCCCCCTTTCATCACACCTGCCTTCTGTCTCTTCTTCACCCCAACTGCTGATTCTTGTGCCTTCCCCTCCTCCTCCTCCACCCCAACTGCTGCCGCTTCTCTAAATAAGCGGCAGCAGCGGCAAAACAACCCACCTCATTCTCCTGGGTCTGCATTCACAGCTCAGTCTGCACGGCTGCTGGTCACGCACCTCCAACATCCTCTTCCGGTTCCGGGGGCAGAACCAGCTGCTTATCAGACAGGCTGTGATTGTGGCCCCATGGGAGAGTAAGGCAAGCTATTTTGCTGCTGCTTATTTAGAGAGGCAGCAGCAGCGACACGGATGGTGATGGGAGGGAGGTGGAAAAATGTTGCTCCTGGTGCACGGCAATCCTAAATTGCTGTGCGGGGTTTTCAAAAGAAGTGTGCAGCAACACAGTTTAAAGAGAACATTGGTGCAAGGCAGAGCATTTTAATATAAACCCCCGAGTTGACCTTTTTCTCTCTTTTTATTTTTTTTGGGGGGGTAGGTTACCTCGGTTTATATTTGGGTCGGTTTATATTCAAGAATATACAGTAAGCTCTGCTTGAGGACACATTACTCAAAAATGATGCATAAGTATCCTCTCATTTTTCATACAGCAATGCCCTATTTGTGAATTCTGATTTATAATTTACAAGCAAATCAAAATAACTAAAAATATCAGCTGAGGCATAGTAAGTGGTTTTATCTGTAAGATCATCATATACATGGTTATCTCATGGGGCATAAATCTATATTCTTAGGCTCAAGATAAAAATTTGGGCAAACAGTACATTCTATTCTTGTCCATTTTTCCAGTTCTTGGGCGATTCCTTTCAAGGTTAAGGGTACTGCCAGCTAGAAATGGGTCCAGACTAGTGGCAAGTTACTTTAAACTCTGGCTCCAGTAGATAAACTGGTTATACAGAGTAACTTTCCTTGCTAGATAGCATTGGAAAGATTAATTAACCTATAAACAAGCCAGCTCCTCAAAGCTGCCAAAATCCCGTGTTAAACAATTATCCAATTAAAGTCATTTCCAGAGTGTTTAGTTAACAGGCAGACCGAACTCTTAGAAATGCTAGTTTGGACATGGGATGAGAGGCAGGGCAGAAGATGGAGAGATATTTCTCATCCTTATTGCACATGCTATTTGTTGTGTCAACTATTTTGAAATACTTTGTGGGTTTGGTATTTTCATTTCAGTGTCTTTTCGACCAAACTTCATCATATTTTCCTCATGCACCCACAGCTTCCTCTCTCTTCTTTCTCCCTCTCTAAACACCGTTTTGGTATGAAAAATTTGCTCTATAAATTCTGAGAGTATTTTCGCTCCCGATGTTAACGAACTGTTCTGGCTGACATCACAGCAGTATGCATAAGTATACATGCGAATTTGAATGTCAAAGACTGCACTTTAAGTACCTATTTTCATATGAAGGCTATTATGTTACAAGTATAAAACATCTTAAGGTAAAGCATGTTACTTTGTTAATTTTGTATTTATACTAATGCTTGGTATTCATTTTCAAAAGTTAATACAGTCAACGCCACCTAAATGCACGTCGGTTATCCGCAGCCTACCACCACAGTCCCGGTTTGTTTGAATTTTTTACATTAAAGTCAAAGGACGTAAACTCCGGATATTTGCAATTCGGATAAGCACACAATCCACTTATGCGCACTGATGTCATAGGTCCAACCTCTATTCTTTCACTTTATGTTCACTCCGGTTAAATGCAATCACGTTCCGACTGGGAACGGCTAGGCTTCACATAGCAGCACTGGAACAGCTGGGAAAGTGAGTGCTGTACTTCCACTCAAGCTGTAGGGCATAGCTTTCCTGTTCTTTAGGCTCCAGCAGCCCAAGCGCCATATTTAAACTGAGCCGGCTTAACTACAGCCTCCCCCTCCCACGCCCATTAAGCGCACACTCCGTTTAAGTGCACGTGGAGACCCCGTCCAATGGGCGTGCACTTAAGCGGAGTCGACTGTATGTATTTGAATCGGAGGGAGAGGCACATGGCTGAAGGTTTGCCAAGTACACTTGGCACCCTTCTACCTACCCTGGCTCCAAGTAGGTAGAGTGGAAATTAGTGTGTGGTAATAGCATAGTTAGTTTGCACTAATTCCTGAATTAACTGACAAACATAAAATGGGATGGAAGTGGGCAAGTATTGCACTTTACAATTAACACTCAGTTACAACATATTAACTGTTTATGTGTGGCACACTGGCTAGAGCTACAGCCTCAGCACCCTGGCCAAGTCACTAGGCAGACTGAGTGCGATGTAAACCAGTGGTTCCCAACCCTGTCCTGGAGGAACACCAGGCCAATTGGGTTTTCAGGCTAGCCCTAATGAATATGCATGAAGCAAATTTGCATGCCTATCACTTCCATCATATGCAAATCTCTCTCATGCATATTCATTAGGGCTAGCCTGAAAACCCGATTGGCCTGGTGTTCATCCAGGACAGGGTTGGGAATCACTGGGTTAAAGCAGTGGTTCCCAACCCTGTCCTGGAGGAACACCAGGCCAATTGGGTTTTCAGGCTAGCCCTAATGAATATGCATGAAGCAAATTTGCATGCCTATCACTTCCATCATATGCAAATCTCTCTCATGCATATTCATTAGGGCTAGCCTGAAAACCCGATTGGCCTGGTGTTCCTCCAGGACAGGGTTGGGAATCACTGATGTAAACTATTCTGAGCTCCCCTGGGAGAACTGTATATAAAAACTGAATAGATGTCAGAAGGTGGTGCTAACTATATCAAATTATCTGCTGTGTGTGTTTAAACATGCAAGGAAATTTTCTCTTAGTTTATGGGAAGACACTGGGCATATCCACAAAACTTAACATGGAGGCTTTGTAGTTACCATATTAATTTTGGCAATTAATAAATGGTAACTGCAAAACACTGCAGCAAGGGGGCTTCTGTGATCTCAGAGGAAAAGCGGCCTTTACAAATTAGGGAGTGTGATCCTTATTAAAAAGGTGCAAACCACCTATTCTACATACATGTTGACAACATACAGTAATTGAGGGGGCTTGGAAAACTTCCAAGTTACCCAGTTCCAGGAAAGAGGCTTTTTGGTCAATCCTGGTTTTGAATTTAACCCCCACCCCCCAAAAGCAGAGATTCATAGATTCCGATTTTACCACTGAAATCAATGCTGCAAGTCCCATAATGTGCCAGGATAGGCTTATCAGAAGTAGGAACTGGTTCAACACCTCCCTCTTGGAACTGGATAACTTGATTGCTCTGGATTTGGGTGGTCTGAAGACGCTCATCATCAATGGAATATTATTATGTTGGATCACGACAAAATATTACAACCTGCAAGATTATATAGGTTTCCTTGGGGACAAGAACATCAGAATTCTGCACTAAATTTGTTGCAAATTCCTGAAAACAACCACCAAGAAAGGAAGAGCCACAAAATAAGCATGATTTTAAGGATCCCAGACAATGATTCTTTCGAAGTACTGTACTTATCAAGGCAAAACTTAGAATGTCTACAAAAGATTTCTATGAACCTCACTCTAAGTACTCTGATCCAATCAGATTTCAAAATAAAAGATGAGTGGGACCCAATAGTCAAAAGAATTTATGCTCCTAAATTAGTCCTTTTGAAAATGTACTAAGGCTCAATGCATAACGTTATACTCAAAATTTCACCAACTCTTAGGGCCCCTTTTACAAAGCTACAGTAGTGAGTCCCGATACAACAAATGCCAATATAACCCATTTACTGCGCGGGAATTGCTACCACAGATTTGTAAGAGGCCCTTAATCTTGGCGCATAAAGAGTGGTGGCAACAAGGCTGGATTTAAGGTGGGGAAAAAGGTTGCGGTTTTTAACATTGATTTTCAGCATTAGGCACAAATCTAGTCAAATGAATGGCAAGACTAAGTTCATAAGTTTTTATGCGCCTAAATTAAAATGAATAGCTGAAAACACTCATCAATTTAACTAAGAATAGGACACAAATTTAAAGCTGTTTTTTTTGTTTTGTTTAAATATGGTGCAATGTGTTGTTTTTTTATGGGGGAAGGGGGCAATATAAAATCTTATCTAAACAAGACAATTACGTTCAACTCTTTGGATATGTTTGGAAAGTTAAAAATAAAAATAAAATCCCGGAAACCGTGGTTCTCTAATCATAGGACAAAACTTTATAAGCCAGTTTGCATGTAATTTTTAAAGAATGTATCTTTCTTCATTTCCTGCAATTTATAAAGGGGAAAACGAGCAGAAAAGAAATTGTGCAAACACCAGCGTGTGAAACAAGGGTTGTGGCTCTTTCCATTTAAGTTTGATACGACTACAAGCCTAGGTTCTTAGCGCTTGTCTATTTTTCTTTTTTTTTTTTAGTGTTAAGTGTTGGTTGTGATCCCATCCCTACTGTGGCACGTGAATAAGACCACGGACTGAGACACTTGAGTTTAGAATGACCGAGAATAAAAGTCACCATGAAAACACACCCATAGGGGCTCACCCACGACCTCATTTTAATCTGACTAGACGAGCCTGGCTGGGGCATGGAAGAGTGGCCAATACCTAGCAGCAGAAACGAGAAGACCCACTGAAGGACAGCAACGGTCTGGATCCGCCGGGCCAGAGGAATGTTAACCGGGGCAAACTCGATCTTCATGCTGCCCCCGGGAAAAGGAGAGGAGCAGTTCAAAGGAAAAGCTGCTACTTTGTTGTTGGTTTTTTTTTTTTCTCTCTCCCCCCGAAGCAGCAGCGTGGGAGAACAAAGCTCCACGCAGCGAACCTCTCCAGAGAAACACTGCGCTCAAGCGCGAGCAACTTTCCCATTAGTAGGATTCAGGGGCGTGCCCCACTCGGCCGCTGACGTACCCAGGAGGGGCGGGGCGAGGAGGAGGAGGCGGCCCCTCGGGCCGGTTGGTCTGGAGAGGGAGGGGGGTGGGTTGAGGTTTCTGCGGGAAGGGGTAAAACACGGACCTGGCGGATCTAAACAATTTAGCGCTGACGGATCCTAATACTTTTCCCTCCCTATGCTGAGATGGATCCGTCAAGCGCTAAAATGTCATTGAGGTCTGTCAGAGCCAGAAACTAACTACAAGTGGCACGGACCTCAGATTTTTAATGACGTGCGGGTTTAGATCCGCGAGGTCCGTCAGGTCCGCGTTTTACCCCTTCCCGTTTTCTGCCCTGAGGCGGGTTACCATACGGCTCCAGGAAAAGGAGGACGGATTGAGGAGGAGGTCTAAATGTTCCACTGTCCCTAACTATGGAATAATTTGAATAACTATGGAATATCTGAGGGCTAGTCTATGATGGGATGAGGGAAGAAGGGAAACTTGAAAGACAGCAAAAAAAACATACTTGTCATAAAGCAGCAACTTTCCTAGACTACCAATACACCTTCTGGAGATGCAGAGTGGAAAGTGGAACAATCCAGACTGCTACAGATTTTTTTTTACAGAAGCTATTGGTTACATATGCAAAACATAAAACAGACCTTCACCAAATACAGAAGTGACCACAAGAAAGAGAAATATGCAGACAAAATTTAAACTAGTGAGAGGCAGGGCCAGCCCAAAGGCTTCTAATGCCCTAGGTTAGTGTTTTTCAATGCAAGGCCTGGGAGCCAATGGTGACCCTCATCATCATTCTGGCTTTCATTTTTTCTGCTGCTTTCTGCCTTTCTAACCAAGTTCATTACAGAATGAGGGAAGTGGATGGGAGGAAGAGCCACATGCTTGAAGGAGAAGCCATTCCTCAATAGGTGAATGCATTTGTAAATGCCCACTTTTTTTGAGAATACATCCAATAAACAGTTTGAAGGTGGACTAGTAGGGTGGTTGTCATTTGGCAGCAGTGTTGTGACCTTGCATAGAAATATATTTGGTAGCTCTCCTTCAGCTCATTGGATCCAAAGTGACCCTGTCTTAAAAATCAGTGAATATGGGGGACGTCACGTGCACGTTTTCAAGATGGCCGCTTAGCGCCCTCGCTCCGATCCGAGCCTCGCTGAAAATCTAAATTTAACCTCACGAAGTGCCTTTTCAGGTCAGTGCGCATTGATCATCTGCAGCGGAATGTCGACAAAGGCTAATAAGCCCGATTCCGCTCCTCCACCGGGTTCGTCGGCGGCGCATCCAGCGCCGAAAAGATCCAAGCATGAACCGCCCTCCCCGATCAAGGCCTCCGCGCCTAGCACTACAGCACAGGGTGATTCAATTTCCCATGATCTCCACGTGTTAAGAGAATTGATGCAGGAAAATTTAGCCGCTACGGCTGATATTAAAAATGAAATCGGGGGCATACTTACTCAACTCAAACAACAAAATGCTCGCATCGATCTGGCAGAAGAAAGACTCGCAACGCATGACTCGCAATATCTTGAAATCCAATGTGACTTTCGCAAGATGAATGTACTGCAACGTGACATCGAAGATCTCTCTAACAGAATGCGCCGGAGTAATATCCGTATTATTGGACTTCCAGAATCATCCGAAGGAACTGATCTTATGTCTTTCCTGCTTTCCTTCATTCCTTCCACCCTAAAGCTCCAATTTGACCCTCCGCTCGAGATTGAGAGAGCACACAGGGTCCCATCGGGTCTGCCACTGCCAGCCAAACCTCCCAGGCCTGTAGTCCTAAAACTTCTGCGCTACACTCAAGCTCTCCAAATTCTGCAGGCTGCTAAATCTTCTCCTGCAATACAACTGGATGGTAAAAAAATTATAATGGTCCCTGACCTGGCCAAAACAACAGCACAAAGACGAAAAGCCTTCCTGGCAATGAGACTTCAGCTTAAAAATATAGGAGCCCAATACGGGTTATTCTATCCTGCGAGGATGAAGATTACTTACCATAACACCACAAAGAATTTTGATGATCCAGTCGACCTACAAAAATTCTTGGATAACACAGTTGGAGCTATGACTTGACTTTTCTTTTCGAACTGTTATCTAATTTACTGTTTGTGAGGTATAAATAACATTATTTGATACACATTCTTGGCTCGAGGGGAGGGCTAACTGAGCACCTCTTGTCAGCATGAGATCCCATCTCTGGATCTTTCTCTATTTTTTGATCCAGATCTTTGTCAGACTGAATCATCCTCTTTTTTTTTTTTGCTTTTGTCCTCTCTTTTTATATACTGTGATACTAACAAGTTCAACTCATGGTATTCACACCTTCATCCATGCCTCATCTTATGCAATGCAGCGTCTAGATGTTTCTTCCGAGAGCCATCACTAGACCCTATCAATCAACCACTCTCTAATGGTTAAGTTACACATCGTCTCCCTAAACGTCAAAGGAATCAACAGTCCTATTAAACGAAAGAAAATTCTATACTATCTCAAACACCTTGAAGCAGATATATGTCTCCTACAAGAATCACATATTAGCGCAGAAGAAGCTAATAAACTTACTGGAGGGTGGGTTCAACATTGCTTTGCTGCCCCTGCTTCAGGGAAGAAAAATGGGGTTATCACTCTGATAAAGAAATCTCTTAATTTTCAATTTCAAGCTCACAAATTTGATCCCTCTGGTCGCTGGTCTTTTCTGGAGGGCTCCATAGCTGGGAGGCCGATAAAACTGTTCAACATCTATGCCCCTAATGCAGATGACCCCTCTTTCTTTCAAACATTCCAAACACTTTGCCACTCCTCACTAACCACAGACACCATTTTTGCAGGTGACTTTAACTTCCCTCTGGACCCCTTTATTGACCGCTCATCGAAATGTCGTCCAGCAAAACTTCGAGTTAGATCTACTGTTAAAAATTTAATGGATTCATTCGGCTGGTCAGATATCTGGAGAATATTACATCCATCCACTAAGGATTTTACTTTCTACTCTGCACCCCATCAAACCTACTGAAGAATTGACTATATTCTTGGATCTAAAGACTTATTAAACATTGTTTCTTCATCACGCATACATGACATCACTATTTCAGATCATGCGGCTGTCTCCTGCCACCTCAATTGGGCTGCATCTTCCACATCCAGGCAATGGAGATTTTATAACTTTCTTTTACATGATGACTCTTTCATCTCACATATCAAGGAAGAATCTCAAACATTCTTCGATACTAACATCTCTTCAGTTAGCGAATTCTCCATAGTATGGGAAACTTACAAAGCATGGCTACGTGGAAAAGTCATCAGCTTTTCAGCCTTTCAATTGAAACAAAAAAAATCTAAATTACACATACTCGAAAATGACATTCATACTTATGAATCACAACTCTACAACCATCATGATCCTGAGTTGTACAAAAAGTTGCAGCAACTCAAATTCCAATATAATGAACTCTTCAGTTCCATGGCTTCTGCTTCCTTATTTCGACGATCAACCACATACTATGCCTCTTCCAACAAATCAGGCCATCTTCTTGCTCTTTACCTGAAAGGCAAACGTTTAAAGAACCACATCACACACATCAAAACCAATTCTGGTCATATTCACCATACAACCAAGGACATCTTAGAAGACTTTCGTAAATTCTATGAAGACCTCTACACTTCGGAATCTTCCTCCTCCTCCCCATCTATTCAAGATTTCCTCCATTCGCTTGATTTACCGACTTTATCTGACCAACAACGTCATTCCCTGCAAACACTTATTTCCACTGATGAAGTCACTCGTGCCATCTCATCTCTACCTTCAGCTAAGGCGCCTGGACCCGATGGACTATCTTCAGAATTCTACAAATCATTCTCAGCCCTTCTGTCTCCTCATCTACTCTCTTATTACCAGGGTATCCAGGAAGCCCCGGCAACTCTACATAGATTTCTTGAAGCGAACATTATAGTTCTACCAAAACCGAACAGAGACCCTGATCTTGTGAAGAACTATAGACCTTTATCTCTTTTAAATTTGGACTATAAAATTTATGCTAAAATCTTGGTTTTTCGTTTAGAAAAGATAATGTCTTGTCTGATTCATAGAGACCAAGTGGGATTTCTGAAAGGTCGCTATGGCGCAGACAACACTAGACTTTTATGTCATGTACTCCACTCCTCTCAATCGTTCGCTCAACCATCAGTACTTGTCTCCCTAGACGCTGAAAAAGCATTCGATAGAGTGGAGTGGAAATACCTATTTGCCGTCCTTTCTAGATTTGGCTTTCCCCCATCCCTTATTCATATGATTTCCCTACTTTACAACTCCCCCACTGCCAAACTTATTGTCAATGATGAGGCGTCTGCTCCATTCACCCTACACAGAGGCACCCGTCAGGGATGCCCTATGTCCCCACTCTTATTTAATTTAGCTCTGGAACCCCTTCTTACAGCCATCCACCTCTCCCCCGATATTAAAGGAATTTCCATAGCATCAATAGAAATAAAAATTTCTGCCTATGCAGATGATGTCCTTTTATATCTTTCCGACCCCGAACATTCGCTTTCTGCATTAACACGCTTAATCTCATCATACTCCTTATTTTCAGGATATAAAATCAACTGGGATAAATCCGAGATTATGCCCCTTCATGATTGTAGTCCTTCCCTTATTCAAGCGACTCAACCCTTTACATGGGTCACCACAGGTATCAAATACTTAGGGTTATTATTTTATAGAGATATTAGATCGTCCCAACAACTAATCTCTTCCAAAATCCTCACACAAGTTCAGAACTCTTTATCCTCCTGGTCCCCCTTGCACCTTTCTTGGTGGGGTCGTTTAGACACTATAAAAATGATGGTGGTTCCCAGAATTACGTACATCTTCAGCATGTTTCCTGTGTTATTTTCATCTTCTATATACAAACAAATTGAGAACCTACTTTTGCGTTTCTTATGGAACGAAAAACCCCATAGAATCTCTCTCCAGAAACTAAAAGCTCCACGTATCTCAGGTGGGGTTAACTTCCCAGATCTCCTTCTCTATCACAAAGCTTTTATATTGAGACAAGGTGCAGAATGGCTTTCTAATCCCACATCTACCGATATCCCTAATTGGCTACGCTTAGAGCTTTCCCTTATATATCCTTTCCCCTTACTCCGTCTTATGGGAACACACAATTTTCCACATATTAAACATAATCCTGTCCTGTACACCACCCACAAGGTATTAACAACTCTTGATTCTCTGATGGAGATACCTTGGAATAAATCAGCTTTTTGTCCTCTTTGGTTTAACAAATTCTTATTGATAGATAAGAAACCCTTCTCCTGGCCCTAACATCATCACATATGGGATATGGGGTCAGTGTGTCATTCAGACAGATCACTATTTACCTTTCAGGAAATGATGGCCTCTTTTTCCCTCACCGAATCTAACTTTCTCCGATGGTTACAGCTCCGGTCAGCTATTAAAAAATCAGGTCTTCTCTCCTCACTTTCCCTTTCGTCACCTACTTTGTATACCTATTCTCAGAAATTTCTAGCTCAGGGTCATACAGAATCTCACTTTTATAAATTACTTAAATCCTTCTCGCCCAATCACTTGTCATCTATGCAATCAGCATGGGAGCATGACATTGGGATGGCTATTTCTGACGATGCTTGGTCCTCCATCTTTACTTCCACATTCAAAACATCTAGATCAGCCTCAATCCTACAGAATATGTTCTTCTTTCTTCACAGAGCACAATGGACTCCTATCAAATCTAACAAGATAGATGCTTCATATTCTAAAAACTGCTGGTCTTGTAAAAGGGAGGAAGGATCTCTGCACCATCTTTTATATTCCTGCCCACTGATCCAAACGTTCTGGCATGCTGTTTGGAAAACAATCTGCTCAATTTTCAACATAAATATTGCCCTTTCCTATCAAATGCTCCTTCTTAAGTCTTTCGCACTTAACCATTTAATCTCTGAAAATGATTTCTATTTACTAGATATGTTAATCACCCTAGCCCTAAAAATTATTTTATCAACATGGAAAGATTTATCTAAGGCCTCCCATCCACAATGGTGGAATTTAGTCTGTTCAACATATAGAATGGAGGCTTACCTTGCAAAATCATATAACAGGATGCCTCGTTTTCATTCCAGGTGGAATCTGCTAAAAGACTACCTTTCTCCTAATAACAAATGATTACCATGTTCATAGTACACCCCATTTTCTTTTATTAGTCCCATTTATTTATTTGTTCCCAGGATGATTCATTCTACCTGTTAGTGGATAGTTGTTATTGCTTATTGAGATGTTTTCTTATGGTACCACTATTTTATTGCTGTTACTTCAACATAATTTTTTATGTTTGTTACCTTATGTACCATGCTATTGTTATATTCATCTCATATTCACTGGTTAATGTACTAGTATTTTCCACTGGTTTGCATTTCTATTTTCTTTATAAAATCTTTCAATAAAAATACCTTTACAAAAAAAAAAAAAAAATTAGTGAATATAACTGCCCTAGGTGGATTCTCAGCCATGTGTCCCTCCCTTTATTTCTCCCAGGACAGGAGCCTGATCAAAAGCAAACACAACACAGGGAAAGGGCCTTTGAGCACTTGCACATGTGTGCTCAAGGTCTGCCACATCCTACTTCCTGAAACTTCCTAGATAGGGCAGAATGGGTGAGGCCTTGAGTGAATGAATGCAGGTGCTCAAAGACCCATTGCCAGTTTAAAGTGCTGCTTTGCTAGTGTAAATAGAAGAGGAGAGAGGCAGAGCTGGCTGAAGGGGCAGAGAAGCCCAATCAGATGCCAGCACTGGAGGAGGTGGGCCTGCAAGAGGAGATGGCTAATCTGGACCATTCTGCCTCCTATCATAAGAACATAAGAAATGCCTCTACTGGGTCAGACCTGAGGTCCATCGTGCCCAGCAGTCCGCTCACGCGATGGCCCAACAGGTTTAGGACCTGTGCAGTAATCCTCTATCTATACCCCTCTATCCCCTTTTCCAGCAGGAAATTGTCCAATTCCTTCTTGAACCCCAGTACCGTACTCTGCCCTATTACACCCTCTGGAAGCGCATTCCAGGTGTCCACCACACGCTGGGTAAAAAAGAACTTCCTAGCATTCGTTTTGAATCTGTCCCCTTTCAACTTTTCCGAATGTCCTCTTGTTCTTTTATTATTTGAAAGTTTGAAGAATCTGTTCCTCTCTACTCTCTCTATGCCCTTCATGATCTTGTAAGTCTCTATCATATCCCCTCTAAGTCTTCTCTTCTCCAGGGAAAAGAGTCCCAGTTTTTCCAATCTCTCAGCGTATGAAAGGTTTTCCATCCCTTTTATCAGACGCATTGCTCTCCTCTGAATCCTCTCGAGTATCGCCATATCCTTCTTAAGGTACGGCGACCAATACTGGACACAGTACTCCAGATGCGGACGCACCATCGCTCGATACAATGGCAAGATAACTTTTTTCGTTCTGGTTGTAATACCCTTTTTGATGATGCCTAGCATTCTATTTGCCTTCTTAGCAGCCGCTGCGCACTGTGCCGTCGGCTTCATTGTCAAGTCCACCATTACCCCCAGGTCCCTTTCTTGGGTACTCTCATTTAAAAAAATCCCTCCCATCGTATAGTTGTACCTCGGGTTTCTGTTTCCCACATGTAGTACTTTACATTTCTCAACATTGAACTTCATCTGCCATCTCGTCGCCCATTCCCCTAGTTTGTTCAAGTCCCTTTGCAGTTCTTCACAGTCTTCTTTAGTCCGAGCTCTACTAAATAGTTTGGTGTCATCCGCAAATTTTATTATCTCACACTTTGTCTCTGTTTCTAGATCATATATGAATATATTAAATAGCAGCGGCCCTAGTACTGAGCCCTGCGGGACCCCACTCGTGACCCTCCTCCAGTCCGAGTAGTGGCCCTTCACTCCTACCCTCTTTTTCCTACCCGCCAACCAGCTTCTGATCCATCTATGTACTTCTCCTTCCACCCCATGGTTCTTCAGTTTCCGGAGTAGGCGTTCATGGTGCACCTTGTCAAAGGCTTTTTGGAAATCTAGATATATGATGTCTATGGGGTCTCCTTTGTCCATCCGTTTGTTAATTCCTTCGAAGAAGTGCAATAAGTTCGTTAGGCAAGATCTTCCCTTGCAGAAACCGTGTTGGCTGGTTATCAGAAGTTTGTTTCTTTCAAAATGATCATCGATTTTTTTTCTTTTATCAGTGTTTCTGCCATTTTCAGGAACTGGATGAAGAAGCAGTGCTGCAGGGAGAGCCAATCAGAACCCAGAACTGGCAAGGAGGCAGGAAGCCAACCAGAAGAGGAACAGCAGACAGCCAATCTAGTGCAAAGGCGCAAAATTTGAGCCAGTCAGAAAAGGAAAGCCCCAGCCTGGCAACCATAGCCTGCACCAATCAGGTCACAGAGGTTTGAGGACAGAGCCCCCAGGGAAGGAGAAGAGACCAAAAGCAGGCAAACTGAGGAAGTTGTGCCTGGGCAGAGAAAGGCAAGTCTGTGCAGCAGGAAACTGCTGCACCAGGGGCAGAAGCTGAGCAGAAGCAGCTGGGAGACACAGTCAAGCCCAGGCAGGAGAAAACTTCAGGTAAGCACTGAGGGGGCTGAGGAAGAGGTCTGTAGAGGGGAGAGCTGCTGGGACTAGAGGAGAACAGATCTGCAAGAGAGAGCTGCCTAAAGGAAAGAGCTGCATGAGAGGGAGAGAGCTTGGCCAATGAAACCCTGCACAAGGGGACAGAGTCCAGCTGGAAGCAGAGAGGAGAGCTGCATATGGAACCCCTGACAGAAAGAGAAAGTCTAGTTGAGCCCCAAGCAGCTGCACCCCATTCCTCTAAGAAATTTTAGGTGAAAGTCTGCCTCCAAGAACTTTGATTTGCAAGCCTGCAGACATTCATTGGATGATAGTTATCTGAATGTGAACCTGTTGATGCCTGTCAAGCCGAAATTTAAAACATAGGCTAAGTCTCGAGCCAAATTTTATATTGATACTTGGGGGTCCTTTTTATTAAGATACGCTAACCGATTTAGCATGTGTTAAATGCGCACCTTAAAAGGTTCAACGTGGATAAGTGCAAGGTGATGCATGTCGGTAACAAAAATCATATGCACAAATATACAGGATGTCCGGTGCTATACATGAAGAGAGCCCCCAGGAAAGAGACGGGAGTACTTGTAGACAAGTCAATGAAACCATCCGCGCAATGCACGGCGGTGGCGAAAAGGGCAAACAGAATGCTAGAAATGATTAAGAAGGGGATCACAAAAAGATCTGAGAAAGTTATCATGCCGCTATACCGGGCCATGGTACTCCCCCACCTGAAATACTGCGTCCAACACTGGTCGCCGTACATTAAAAAGTACATAGTACTACTCGAAAGGATCCAGAGAAGACAAAAATGGTTAAGGGACTGGAGGAGTTGCCGAACAATGAGCGGCTACAGAAACTGGGCCTCTTCGCCCTTGAAAATCGGAGACTGAGAGGGGACATGATCGAAACATTCAAGATATTGAAGGGAATTTACTTAGTAGAGAGAGAGAGATTGTTCACCCTTTCCAAGGTGGAAAGAACGAGAGGGCACTCGCTAAAGTTAAAAGGGGATACATTCCGTACAAACGTAAGGAAGTTCTTCTTAACCCAGAGATTGGTGGAAATCTGGAACGCTCTTCCAGAGGCTGTTATAGGGGAAAGCACCCTTCAGGGATTCAAGAAAAGGTTAGATAAGTTTCTGTTGGCTAGATTCAAATAGGGCACTGGTCTTTGACCTAAGGGCCGGCGTGTGAACGACTGCTGGGCACGATGGACTACTGGTTTGACCCAGCAGTGGCAAATCTTATGTTCTTAGTCTTAATAGAAGTATAGGGTTATAATCTCTCCAACCCCACACCTGCTCTTTGATGCAAACAAAATAAATAAAAAATGCTTTTCCTCTCTCTTTTAGGTCCTAGTTCACGCTTGTGGTCTAACACTAGCTCTAGCAGGATACACATTTCAAATCTGACATATTGTAATCGCAATATAGAAAATAAAATTATTTTTTCTACCTTTTGTTGTCTGGTCATTATTCAAAACATGTTGGTCCTAGGCTTATATACTTAAATGCCCTTTTTTTATTGAGATCTATAAAGCACTATTTAAATTCCTATTGAATGATTGAGAACTTTCCTTAAGTTTTACTTATTCAAGTGCAATACTTGTATGATTTTA
Organism: Geotrypetes seraphini; assembly: GCF_902459505.1. Taxonomy (NCBI): domain Eukaryota; kingdom Metazoa; phylum Chordata; class Amphibia; order Gymnophiona; family Dermophiidae; genus Geotrypetes; species Geotrypetes seraphini. Next base: position 144,434,772 of record NC_047092.1, on the reverse strand, counting down.
TAAAATGCTGTTCATGAAGATATAGAGTTAACTATAGAAGGGCATGTGAAAGTTAAATGTTTCACTGTTGTCTGTTTTCTCTCTTCTGCAGCAATGAACTCTACTGAATTTGATTGAACATAAGCAAATGCAAATTGGCACTAAGTAAGTCATAATTGGCGTTAGATTACATTTGGCAGCGAGTAGTTTTATTTCCTTACCTGTATTTCATGCCTGTTCTGTGGGCTGTACATTCTTCCAGGTAGGTTCGTGCTGCATCATCTGTAGGCTCATGCGGCCTGCAGAGGATCGCTGGTCGGCCGTAGCGATCCTAGCAGGCCGCCGTAGCCTCAGCTGCACGTTCCCTCTGGTGCGGTCCCGCTGACGTATGTGACTGCACCAGAGAGGATGTGCAGCTGAGGCTACGGCGGCCTGCTAAGATTGCTACAGCCGACCGGCGATCCTCTGCAGGCTGCATGAACCTACAGATGAGGTGGCGCTTGTACCAGCGGGCCAGCTTTAAGGGAAATTTGAAATTGTCTGGCGGGCAAAATTTCAGCATACCGCGGGCCAGAGTTTGACATGTCTGCTGTAGGGGAAGAAGAGAAAAAAAAATTGAGGCCAAAGAATCAGTCTTAATACAAAGGATCTAGATCAGCAGTCTCAAACTCGAACACGCAGAAAAAATAGCTAATGTCTTATTTAAAAAATGACAACTTTGCATGAGGTAAAACTTGTTATAGTTTATAAATCTTTCCTTAATTGCTTCTGATAATTTCATCTATACACAGCTGAAAACAGAGCAACATGCAGAAAGTGAAGTTTAGAGTTTTTCACTTTCTTCATGTTGCACTGCTTTCAGCTGTGTATAGCTGAAATGATCAGAAGCAATTACCTCATGCAAAATTGTGATTTAGATTCTAAAGTATCAACTGCAAGAGACAAGATTTTAGTGTAGTCCTCTAGGCTTTTTTGTAGAGGGGAGAATCAATATCTGACTTGTGCCTGGAAAACTTGTGCCTTAAGTGTCCGGTGGTCACGTCTGCAACCGCCTTCAGCTGTCACCTCCTCCAGATCCGGACACAACCGCCATCTTACATCAAGCAGTCACTGCCAGGAGAGGTGCCGAATTTCGCGAGAGTTCATGAGATTACATACACACGTACAAACTGCACTGCCTCCAATGGTTACCTTACGTTCTTGAACGTTGCCCACCTCACGCGTTTTCCTGCGTCTGCAATTGTCCTCTCCACTCCACCTCACAATCACATAGACGCAGGAAAGCGCTTGTGTGAGGTTACAGCAGTGAGGTGGGCAACGTTCCAAAACAATGGTAACATACCACAAGTTTGAGACCACTGATCTAGACTGTAAAAGCAAAGAAGAATAACAGTGTATTTAGCTGATGCTATAGTCCTTAAAGGTTGATGGTTGCAGAATTAAGTTCTAGTAGTCAAACTACTGAGGGGAATGAAGAAATAATTGTTTGTGTGTAAATGCGCAAAATGTTTTTGATTTGATAGCATTTAACTTGAACTTCTACCCACTTCAAGTGGTAACTTTAACATCCTGTGGTCACAGATGGTCACTTCCAACGTGGCAGAGGAAAGGCCTGTTTTTAGTGCTGCCTCTGCTGACCAACTGCTGCTTCTGCTGCTTTGGTGAGGGGGTCCAGGAGGCCAGACCCATGTGGAAGGACAGAGGGCAGACATTGTGGACACCATAAGTGGGAGAGGGGGTGGGGAGAGAAAGTGGGGAGAGAAAGGGAACAACAGATGCTAGACCTACAAGTGGGGGTGGGGGATTGATAAGAGTGAGGTGGGAAGGGAGCAAAATTATTTGTACAGTAACTGTCAAGCAACCAGAAATTTATTTATTTAAAAATTTATATACTGCTTTAAACCAACGCAGTGTACAAACAACATACAAAATAGGCAAATACATTTACACATCAAACATGAATTTCAAACAAAAACTCAAGGTATAAAAACCTCTCTGGGTCAGCAATCTCACAATCAAACAAAATTTGAAGTAAAAAAAAAACCCTCTCTCCAAGAAACATATAAATGCTGATACCTATAAGTATGTTTTCAGAAGTTTTCAAGGGCTCTCACTCAAGATGAAATCTAAACATGGAACCTCTCGTGAATTCACATAAATACTGACGCATATAAGTATGTTTTCATAAGTTTTTTGAAGACATCTCTAGGCTTACACAGGTGCAATTGTCCTGTAACCGCATTCCAGAAATGCACAGCTGCTACTGAAAGCATTGATATCCCAAAACTTGCATGTGAAATGTCGCATACCCTATCTAGGGCCAATCTCATAGCATGTTCAAATCGAAACTGCCTAGTAGGACAGTATAATCTCAACATATCCTGAAACCAATCAGGGACTTTATGGTATATAGTCTGGTGTACAATGGAAGACCTTGAATTGAACTCTTTGCTGTATTGGATGCCAATACAACTGCTTCAGGATTAGCATGATGTGAGCCTGCCGGGAAACCCCTGAAATCAATCTTGCTGCAGAATTTATCAGTACTTGTAATGTCTTCTGTTTTGTCTTTACTACTCCAAGATAGAGTGCATTGCAGTAATCTAGCTTACCCAAGATAAGCGTTTGGACCACAGTACAGAAATCATATGGCAGCAGCATTGGCCTTAACCTATACAGCATTTGTAATTGTGCATAAATAGATTGAATAGTTTTAAAGATTTGGTGCCCCATTGTCAATGCAGAGACCAGCCATACCAACAATGCCTTTTTCACAGTTAACTCTTTCCCCAGCACATTTAAGTGCTCTGGGTTAGTCTGTCCATTGTCTCTCCCTACTAGCATGATCTCAGTTTTTTGAACATCCAACAGTATTCCATGCAAGGTCATCAACAGTATTCCATGCAAGGTCATTCATTTAACAATACATGTAATTTTAACATAACTACAGTTATCCGGCATCCACCAATCCCCATGGATACTGCTGAGGATGATGGCAGCCTGCAAGGATCGCTACAGCACCGGCAATCCTCTCTGCAAGATGCGGTAATTTAGGTAAGAGTGGGAGACCAGGGGGGAAGCCGGAGGACACTGCAGCACTTCCCGACTGACCCTCCCGATCCTTCACCCTCGCCCTCTAAAGCAGGAGCGGCAGCGGATGGACAGCAAGAGGCAGTGCTGCTACTCCTGCTATAGAAGACCTGAAGGCGCAGGGAGGAGAGTTAGTCACTGAATTGGGAGGCCAATTTTTTTTAAAAAGGAATTGAATTGGAAATCGGGCAACACTGTTCCCAAGGACAGATAACAGAGATTGGGTGTCTTACTCAGGGCCACAAGGAGCTGATGTAAGATTTGAACCTCGATCTTATGGTCCCCAGCCTGTTGCTCTAATCACTAAGCTTCTCCTCTGCTCCACTTTATAATACTACTACTAATCATTTTTATAGCACTACTAGACATGCAGTGCTGTACATCAAAACACAGAAGAGGCAATCCCTGCTCAAAAGAGCTTACAATCAAGTCACAGGGTTCTCCTTAGGATCTTTTAATCAGGTGCTCCGCCCAGCTGTCATCTCGGTGTGGTGCTTTAGGGCAGTTGGGTCCTCGCGGTCCAGCCATTTCTCCCTCTAACTGGCCCATCTCCCTCACCTTTGAGGTCACCTTTCCGATGTTTTCTTTGTCAAATGGGCCCCACCATCAAATTTCCCCATCCCACCCCACCCTGCTGGAAAAAAATTTCTGGGGAGAACACTGTAGTCAAGACAGACAAAACTGGACTTTGTCAAGAAGGTGCATGAATACACTGTGCTCAGGTGGGGGAATTACAGAGGGAATGATAAGACATATTAGTGCTTAGAAGGTGGGTTGAAGTTTGGAACTGAAAGCAGCTTCAAAGAAGTGGGCTTGAGTCTGGATTTGAATACTGCCAGAGACTGACTTATCCCAGGCATACAACACAGCAAGGTAGAAGGGACAGAGTCTGGAGTTGGCTATAGAGAAGGGTACCAATAAAGAGAGACTTAAGGAGAGGTGGGTGGTTGTGGTGTGGAGAGAGATGAGAGGTACTGAGGAAGTGCAGAGCAAATACACTTGTAGGTCAGGGATTACAAAGATATGTACATTGGTACCAGAACCCAGTATGTATCGCATAAGGAAAAATCTTGAATTATAACTACGGCAAATCCAATCTATAAACTGTGTGACAATAGGATAAAACTTGCACTGTAAGAATAACCAGGGTAAATTATAACCGGTAAACTGTGTATTAGACCCTTAATAAGTGTCTAGCTAGGAAAAAAACTTGTATCGGAAACGTGCTGAAATTATGGCAAATCTAGTGTAAATTGTAACCTGTTAACTATATGCTATGTTTGTTTAACCTGTACCCCATACTACCGAGCTCTTTGGGGACAATGGGATAGAAATAGAAATAAATAAGAGGAATTGGTGGAAATGGATAGAGAGCCAATGAAGTCATTTGAGTATTACTAATATGATGTTGTTTATAAACATTGTTCCAAGAAGCTTAAGGTTTTGCTAAGGATCAGCATAGAAATCTCTGATCTAGTATGACTTTTTTTCCCTGCTCAAATGTCTTCCACCGAAACATAAAAATAGATCAAGTAAAGAGAACCAGCCTACTTTGGTTGGTTTTAAATAGCACTCTTCCCCAGTCAAGACTTGAAAAACATTTGTCGGTCGGTGGGACTAGTCTTTAAAACAGACATGGGCAAACTACAGCCCATGGGCCATATCCAGCCCGCTGAAAATTTCCTGCCGATCGGTCCTTGCAGGGCCAGTGAGATCGGTGCGCAGAAATTTCCTGCCAGTCCGTACAGGGCCAGCGAGGGCTTTTACTGAGTCGAAGCCCACCTCTGATGATGCAACTTCCTCTTTCCTCAGAGGCGGACGCGACCCATCAAAGGATCCAAGGCCACCTAAGTGAATTACTGTTCTGATGCTACAGGCAAGTACTGAGAGCTGCTGCGAGGGGAAGGGGAGGAACCCACTATCGGAGGCTGGAAAGTTGCTGGACTAAGGAAAATAAAGAGAGAGCTGCTACTGGATCTGGAGGGAGGGATAGAGAAGGAGAGATGCTGCTGAGAGGGGAGGAGGGAAAGGCAAGAGTGTTACTGTTGGATAGGAGAAGGAGAGAAAGGGTACTGTTGGATGGGTGCAGGAAAAAAAGGAAGGAAACAGGGAGATTAGAGCAGGGGAAGGGGTCAGGATGGAAGGGAGAGATCAGATGAGGGAAAGAGGAGAGAGAGGAATGATAAAGTAGAGAGAGATTGATGCTGGGAAGGGGTCAGCAGATAAATAAGGAGAGAGGGACAAATGCTATATTTGAGAAGCGATAAAAATGAAGATCGTAGTGAAACTGGAATGAATCAGAGAAGGCAGACGCTGGAAGGAAGAGAGTGAAAAGATGAAAGCAGAAACCAGAGACAGCAGTCTGCCCGGGGGGGGGGGGGAGGGGGTCTTTCTTTCTGCCTTAGCCCTTTCTCTTACCATCAGACCCCCCTCCCCTCTGGTCGCCCGGCCCCTCTGGCAAATTTAAGGACCCGCGAGTCAAAAAGTTTGCCCACCGCTGCTTTAAAACACGTCGAAACGAAACCAAATTCGAACCCAGCACCTCCCAAGATCCAGCCAGCTGCTGCCCATAGGGGGGCGTGGAAGTTGGAACGCCTAGTCGTCCTCGTCCACTTGGAGAAAGTCTGATGTGACAGACAACAATTCAGAGGCGTCCACATCTATGCCTGTTCAACTGGTTTTGCCCAAACCTCAGCTCTATTTCGAGGTTGTTGTTTTTTATCTGGTCTTCTTCCGATGACCTTGTTACTGTGAAATCAAAGCATCGACAGCCAGCGGCTTATGCCTGCGGAGCAGGGACCAAGGCGTTCTTGCGGTCAGGCGCCGAAGACGCCTCTCTCCCGCCCTTAGAGCCGGAAGTGCCGCTAACCTGGGTCCTGGTGACGCTGAGACGGGAGCCGGGTGGAGAGAGCCATGCCGACTGTCAGCGTGAAGCGGGACTTACTTTTCCGGGCCCTAGGCAGGAGTTACAGTGAGTAGTGACCCCAGGATAAGGTGCTCTTGCTCCTCCTTGTAACCTCAAAATCCTCTTCCCCGTTATATCTTCACTGAGTTTCTTAACTTTCCTCCGAGCACTTCTATTACTTCTTGTTTCAGGCAATAGTTACTATTACTTAGCTCTTCTGGTCTAATGGGCTTAATCATTGGGGGTGGGGGGTTAGGGGGGCAAAATTGGATGCCATAACGAGAGCCTTAATTTAATTACAGCTGATGAAGAATTTGATGAGCTGTGCTTTGAATTCGGCTTAGAACTTGATGAAATTGTAAGTACTATATCATTATTCCTACATTATTTCTTTAAACTCAGGGAGCTTTATTGTTTGTAGGGCTGTTTTTTTCCTATTCTGTTACTTCCTCAAATGGCTTAAAGACCATTGTGCATCAAACACTTGGTACTGGAAAAGCTTATGATGATTGTTTATGAGCAGTTTTTGTTTTCTGGATTACTTTGTCGCCAGTCCTCAGGCAGTGCATGATTGAGTACCTTCAGTTCTAATGATGTCTAATGAGTCTGACCTCGGTACCGGGAAAGATGGTAGAGGCGCTGATAAAGGACCACATCATTGATTACCTTGACGGATATGATCTGATGAGGACCAGCCAGCACGGCTTCACCAAAGGAAGATCTTGCTTGACGAACTTGATGCACTTCTTGGAGGGAGTAAATAGGCAGATAGACAAGGGTGACCTGGTCGACATTGTATATCTGGATTTTCAGAAGGTGTTCGACAGGGTCCCGCATGAACGACTACTTCAAAAAATTGTGAGCCATGGAATCGAGGGTGAAATACTCATGTGGATTAAAAACTGGCCGGCGGAAAGGAAACAGAGAGTGGGGGTAAATGGAAAATACTTGGACTGGAAAAGCTTCACGAGTGGAGTGCCACAGGGTTCAGTGCTTGGACCCATGGTCTTCAACATATTTATAAACGACCTGGAAATTGGTACGACGAGCGAGGTGATTAAATTTGCAGATGATATGAAGTTATTCAGAGTAGTGAAGACACAGAAGGATTGCGAAGACCTGCAATGTGACATAAACATGCTTGAGAAATGGGCAGCGACATGGCAAATGAGGTTTAACGTGGATAAGTGTAAGGTGATGCATGTCAGTAACAAAAATCTTATACACGAATACAGGATGTCTGGTGCAATACTCAGAGAGACCCCCCAAGAAAGAGACTTGGGAGTACTGGTTGACAGATCAATGAAGCCGTCTGCGCAATGCACAACGGCGAAAAGGGCAAACAGAATGCTAGGAATGATTAGGAAGGGGATCACGAATAGATCGGAGAAGATTATCATGATGCTGTACTGGGCCATGGTATGCCCCCACCTGGAATACTGCGTCCAGCACTGGTCGCCGTACATGAAGAAGGACACAGTACTACTCGAAAGGGTCCAGAGAAGAATGACTAAAATGATTAAAGTTAAGGGGTAGGAGCAGTTGCCGTACAGTGAGAGTTTAGAGAAACTGGGCCTCTTCTCCCTTGAAAAGAGGAGACTGAGAGGGGACATGAGCAAAACATTCAAGATAATGAAGGGAATAGACTTAGTAGATAAAGTCAGATTGTTCACCCTTTCCAAGGTAGAGAGAACGAGAGGGCACTCTCTAAAGTTAAAAGGGGATCGATTCCGTACAAACGTAAGGAAGTTCTTCTTCACCCAGAGAGTGGTAGAACACTGGAACGCACTTCCGGAGGCTGTTGTAGGGGAAAACACCCTCCAGGAATTCAAGACAAAGTTAGACAAGTTCCTGCTGAACCAGAATGTACGCAGGTAAGACTAATCTCAGTTAGGGCACTGGTCTTTGACCTAAGGGCCGCCACAGGAGTGGACTGCTGGGCACGATGAACCACTGGTTTGAATCAACAGCGGCAATTCTTATGTTCTTACACTACTGGGTCCTTTAGGATGAGAGCAGAGGAGCTGCTGAGGCAGCAGTTGCGGGCCTGAAAGTAATTCCTTTTAAATGATCTGAGACAGGCTTGTGTTTGATTTGTCACAGATTCTAAACAATTAGTGTCAAACTTATTTTAATATTTGGTTAGATTGAAGAAAAATGTAGTTTAAATGGGCTGATTGGAAGAAAGGAGAAATGAGATAGCAGAGGTGTAGGCTTCTCTCTCAGATGTCTTATCATAGAAAATGGGAGGGTTTCTGTAGAGATGTTGCAGCTTCTTGGGGGGAGGGATCTCATACACTTGCATCCTGCCAGGTATCATGTGAAAGATGTCTTTCCCCCACAGTCTGCAATAATCTCTCTTCTAGCCCCCAGCCAACTTCATTTAGTCTCTCCCCTTCTCTTATCCATTCCTATAATTCTCATATTTCTTATAGTGAGGGTGTCTACTGCTTTAAGAAGCTTATGGTTTTCAGGTTATAGTGATGGTCGCCGTTCATGAAGAAGGACATGGAACTACTCGAAAGGGTCCAGAGAAGAATGACTAAGATGGTTAAGGGATTGGAGGAGCTGCCGTACAGCGAAAGATTAGAGAAACTGGGCCTCTTCTCCCTCGAACAGAGGAGATCGAGAGGGGACATGATCAAAACATTCAAGGTACTGAAGGGGGATAGACTTAGTAGATAAGGACAGGTTGTTCACGCTCTCCAAGGTAGGGAGAACGAGAGGGCACTCTCTAAAGTTGAAACGGGATAGATTCCGTACAAACGTAAGGAAGTTCGTCTTCACCCAGAGAGTGGTAGAAAACTGGAATGCTTTTCCGGAGTCTGTCATAGGGGAAAACACCCTCCAGGGATTCAAGACAAAGTTAGGCAAGTTCCTGCGGAACAAGGACGTATGCTGATAGGGCTAGTCTCAGTTAGGGTGCTGGTCTTTGACCAGAGGGCTGCCGCGTGAGCTGACTGCTGGGCATGATGGACCACTGGTCTGACCCAGCAGCGGCAATTCTTATGTTTAATTTTTTTTAATCTGACACTTCTCCTAAAAAGGGTAACAATAGAGGCATGGATCATCTGGGGTATCAGGAGCAGCAGTGGCAGTGAGAGAAATAAGCCACAAGGAGAGAGGAGAGGCTTTTATTCCCCCAAATATTTATTGAAAATTTAAATTGTTGCAATACAAAAGATTCATAAACATGAACATAAAAAGAACAAGAAATGTATATATGCTTGTATGCAGTAAGGCACCCAAAAAAACTGAATAAAGAAAATTTTCCCGAATTATGAAAAAGTCTAGACTTCCATTTTCTGATTCTAAAAGAGTAATTTGGAGAGTTATAAGAAAGGTTGTCTTTGTATTTTTTGTACATCAATATCCAGTTCTGCCACATGTGTAATGATAAATGGGATTATGGTATCAGAAAGATTAATCATGGGTGGTCCAGGATGGGAAACGGAACAACCTTCTTGAGAGAGAGGGCAGAAGAGGTTTTATTTTTTGCCACAGCAGTAAGAGAAACTTGTCTGGAAGTTAAAAAGTCATAAAATAGGAGACAATAATTTAATGTAGACTGGAAAGAGGTTAAATTTATTCTATTCTTGTAATTAAAATATTTGTAGCCCACAATGATCCACACATATAGTCAAGAGTACAATAATACATAAAATATAAAACATTCTAAAAAGATAAACAGGATCAGAAAGTGGAGAGTAGAACTAAATAGTTTTCTAAATGGTTAAAGTTGAATGGTGGAGTGTTATAAAAGTTATTTGTAACACATACATAAATGATTTGGAGAAAGGAACAGCATAAATAAGTGGGTGAGGTGATAAAATCTGCAGATGATAGAAAATTAATGTTAAAATAACAGAAGATTTTGAGGAATTGCAGAAAGATCTTCTCAGACTAGGAGACTTTGCATCTAAATGGCGGATGAAATTTCACATGGTCATATGCAAGGTGATATACATAAGATAAAATAAACCCAGCTACAGATACAAAATATTGGGTTCCATGTTAGGAGTCACCATCCAAGAAAAATATTTTGGGGTCTTTGTGGACCAATACATTGAAATTTTCAGCTCACAATGTTAAAGCTGCTAACCACCCCCCCAAATAGTGGCCTCCCGCTCTTACCTAAATTTACTGGCAGCCTGCAGAGAGGATCGCTGGTGCTTTAGCGATCCTTGCAGGCTGCCATTGGCCTCTACAGCTGCTCTTCCCTCTGCCATGATCCTGCCTCTGATGTCAGAGGAGGGGCGGGGCCACGGCAGAGGGAAGGACAGGCTGCCATTGGCCTCTATAGCTGCCCTTCCCTCTGCCATGATCCTGCCTCTGATGTCAGAGGAGGGGCGGGGCCACAGCAGAGGGAAGGACAGCTGTGGAGGCCAATGGCAGCCTGCAAGGATCGCTAAAGCACCAGTGATCTTCTCTGCAGGCTGCTCCGCTAGAGTGGGAGGCCAGGGGGAAGCTGGGAGAACATGCAGGCCTTCGGAGGGTTGTGCAGGTCTTCGGGGGGAAGGGGAGAACAGCCCAATCCTTCAGGGGGGACAGGCCTTCGGGGGGGACAGCCCAGGCCTTCAGGGGAAAGCAGCCCTTTGGGAGGAGTTCAGGCCTTCAGGGGGAACAGTCCAGGCCTTTGGGGGATGCAGGCCTTCAGGGAGGGGGGCCCTGGTGTTAGCAGTACACGGAGGGAGGGAAGGGGGGTTCAAAGAGATGTGCATATGCTGGACTGGGGGGGGAGAAATAATGGGTCTAAAAACAGGAAAGGGAGAGAGATGGTGGACAATGGGATTTAGGGAGGGAAGGAATAGAAAGGGAGAGAAGGTGGACACAAGGGATGGTGTAGGGGGTAAGGATAGAGATACTGGGTAGGAGGGTAGTTGGGAAGAGAATGGGAAAGATTATGAATCCTGGGGTCGTGGGAAAGGAGAGAGAGATGCAGGTAGTTAAGAAAAGGAGAGATGGTGGATCGGGGAATGGTGGGGTACATTGCTGCAGGGATGGAGCCAAAAAAAAGGAAAGATGCCAGATCTCGGGGGGAGGGAAGGGAAATGGAAGTGGAGGTCAGAGATGGAAGATGTATGGTTAGCATGGAGAAAGAAAGAAGGAGACCCTGGCAAGCAAGTTATTAGAAGACAACCAGAGCATGGGACCAACATGATTTGAATAATGACCAGACAACAAAAGGTAGAAAAAATAATTTTATTTTCTGTTTTGTGATTACAGTATGTCAGATTTGAAATGTGTATCCTACCAGAGCTGGTGTTAGACCACGAATGTGAGCTAGGATTTAACGGAGAGAGGAAAAGTCTTTTTTGTTTATTTTGTTTACACCGCAGCGCCAGTGTGGGTAGGAGAGGCTATAAAAGGATCAGGATGTAAAAAAAAAAACCCACCAAAAAACACACCCAATTGAGCAGGAAAATTGAATTGAAGAATCGAATCGAAAAATCGAATCGGAATTTTTTCCCCTGAATCGGGTAGCACTAGTCTGTACCCATTCCACTCCAGTCAGTATTTTAGATGTGAATTGCTTCTTTATACTTCAAAAAATATTAGGACTAGGGAGCATGCAATGAAACTACTAAGTAATAAATGTAAAACAAACTGGAGAAAATAGTTCTTCATGCATAATGCAATTAAACTTTGGAATCTGTTGCCATAGAATGTGGTGAAAGCAATTAGCTTAGCGGCATTTAAAAATGGTAATTTTTAGATAATTTCCTAAAAGAAAAGTCCATAGTCTGTTATTAAGATGGACTTGGGAAAATCCACTGCTTATTTCTAGGATGAGCAGCATAAAATCTGTTTTACTCTTTTGGGATCTTGCCAGATATTTGTGACCTGGATTAGCCACTGTTGGAAACAGGATACTGGGCTTGATGTATCTTCAGTCTGTCTCTTATGTTATTTGTAGTGAATATTGTTATTACTGTAATACTTGACCGTAAAACAAGATTTTTGGGCCCTAATATAAGCCCAAAACTTGGGGACTCGGCTTATAGTTGAACTGACTCTCTCCCTTGCTGATAGCATCCCTCTCCCTTTTCCCTCTCAGTGACAGGTATTGCTGCTGCTACTTTCTCCTGGCTGCCATGGACAGGAACTGTGCTGGGCTGGGGCTTTGAGCATCTGCGCAGTTCCTGTTCATGGCAGCCAGGATAAAGTAACAATAGAAATGCCAGACACTGTTGGGGAAGAGGAATTGCTCAAGACCTTGGTCCAGCAAAGTTTCTGTTCACTGCAGCCGGGAGAAGGTAAGAGTGGCAATAGCAGTCACCACGGAGAAAGAGGGATAGGGATACCATCAGGATGAGAGTTAAGGGAGTGAGATTATGACTGTAACCACATGGGAGAAGAAGGAAGGGGAGAAGTGTCTGTCACTCTAGGAAAGAGGGGGTAGAAGAGGGAGAGAAATGCTGGTCACTTTGGGGGCAGAAGAAGAGGGACAAGGATGCTATCAGTGTGGGGGGGTAAGGAGGTGGGATAGGAGAGTGAGATTATGGCTGTAATCTCAAGAGAGGGTAGAAGAATCGGTCACTGCAGTAGGGATAGAAATGCCAGTCACTCAGGGGCAGCAAAAGCACATCAAGTGGGAAAAAAATACTTAAATATGTCTCTGCGGCTCATACTCGAGTTAACATTTTCCCCCCCCCCCCCCCCAATATTCAAGTATATATGGTAATTAAATCAGTCTTTGTGGATCAAGTCTACCCCATTCCACCGACTGAGCTTGTGCACATACAGAGTTTTCATGATAGGAAGAGTTGATGAGGCTTTCAGTTTCCTGCTTTGAAAAGGAAATCTGTTCGAAGAAGGGGTGGGGCTGCTGCCATGGGGACTTTGTTTCTTCACAACATTCACTGTCCTCAGTGGTGCTGTTGAGAACTTTGAGACAATACTGGGTTCAGTGATGCTTTTGGCATCAGGCCCTCCCCATATCAGTGTTTGCCATGCAATAGTGGGATGAGAGGACTGGAATTATTTTTCTCTGTGATTTCAGGACTTACTGTGCTTACTTGCCCTGTTTGCCTTACTAAGCCATTCTCAGGAAGATGCTGCCAGAGTTTGGCTGTTTGGTATGTTGAGCAAGGAATAGAGCACCGATGGAGATTGGCTTATTAGGGGTAGCAGAACATCTTGTTGGTTCCTCCAACCAATCTCTAGATGCTGGACAGAATTTTGGTAGGGCAATGGCCCCTATGGCCCACATCAGTTCTGCTGTCTGATTAGGGAGGCATCTACTGCCAGCGTTTGGAGAAAACCAACCTTTTACTTAACTCTAACGTGTGTAGCATTATTGTTTCATGTGGTGCATCACTATTGTAGTTTTACAATGAGATGTTCCCTTAAACACCTGCCATCTTCAATTCAACAAACGGAATACTTTCATAATAAGATATTAACAATTCAATTGCAATTTAAAGGAGATGGTGGACTTTTAGGCGCTTCTATCCTAGTTTACAGGATATGGAGTGATTTTGACATGAATACAGCATACAAGAAGAATGTTTGCTCTTTATGTGAACTTGACCGTTGCCCATTATATCTGTTAAAATTATCTCCAGTGCAATTTCATGTGCAACTTATGAATTGAATACAGTCTATTTTTACAGGGCTAATTTCCTGCAGATTTTGGAGAAATAATCATTACTCCTGTATTGAAAGATTCTAAAGCTTCAATAGCTTTAACTTCTAACTATAGACCAATAACCTCCATACAAATTTATGTGAAGATCATGGCAGCATCATATTTGTCAAATTATTTAGATCATATCTTGCTGCGTAATTCTCAATCAGGATTTTAGGATAAACTCCAGTACAGATACGACACTGAGTGAAGGAAGAGGGGTGTCGAACCTACGGTTTGATCTATCCTCAGCCTTTGAGTTGGTAGATTATATTACTGCAGATATTGGCAGCAATAAGAGTAACAAGTAGAGTTTACAATTGGTTTTTGGGATTTTTACAAACAAGGATGTACAGAGTGAAAACCTGGGGAGGAATATCTGAGAATTAGTCAAATCCTTGTGATATGCCTCGGGACTCTCCACTATCCCCAGTGTTATTCAATCTTTACCTTGCCTCCCTTAGTGGTATTTGGATAAGTTTAGGTATAACTTTGCATAGTTATGCTGATGACATTATTCTTCTTTTGCGGTTTGAACAGTCTTTAGATATAATAACTAAGACACTAAGGGGTCTTTTTACTAAGGCGCGTTAGCCTTTTTAGCGCACGCTAAAGCGTCCATTATAGCATTTAGTGCGCGCTAAAACGTTAGCATTTAGTGCACGCTAAAACGGCTAACGCACCTTAGTAAAAGGACCCCTAAAAGAGATTTTTGAAACAATGGGAATTTGGATGAAGGTCCATAAATTTAACACAGATAAAACATGGATTTTATTGATGGAGGGAGATAGCCTTCTGTGGTTTGTATTGCAATTAACACTGTAACTTACCCTTTGGCATCTTCATTATTAGGTGTCATAGAGGATAAATGATGCACCCTTCAAATTAACAAAGTGCTTCAAAAATCTTTTTTGATGATGCGTAATTTTAAAGAATATTCATAAATATTTAAAAATGGCCCAATTTCATCTCTGTCCAGGCACTGATTCTGGGAATGCTGGACTCCTGCATTATCCTGTATAAGAACATAAGCAATGCCTCAGCTGGGTCAGACCTGAGGTCCATCGTGCCCAGCAGCCCGCTCACACGACGGCCCAACAGGTCCAGGACCTGTGCAGTAATCCTCTATGTGCCATGTTCAGCAGATATGAGCATATCCCCTGTTTGTTCTAAAGTACATTGTCTG